>NC_142811.1:38495788-38684065 GCF_049724085.1 Artemia sp. Qi Xiang Cuo | reverse complement strand
CTAGTGCCCTTTTTAATAGTCGAAACTTATTGGAAGGCTTGACATTTTTATAGTAAAGATCAAAGTGGGTATAATGTATTATTTTTTGTTGTTGTTGTTGTTGTTTAGACCAGGCCACTTCGTATCGAAGAAGTTGTCTTGGGAACTTCGAAAAGGGTTACTTTGATTGAAAATCGAAAGGGCTGATGCTCTTTTTATTAGTCGTAAGTAATTGGACGGTAACTAATCCCCCTTCCTCTATCCCCCTCCCAAGCCAACCCTTGCCTTTATGCACTTAAAATTTAACCAAATCAAAATGGCGTAGGTGTATCCAAGCTATCAAAGAAAGTAAACCGATTTTTTTTGGCGAATGGTATCAAGTTTTCTATTTCAGGTCAACTAGAGGAGCTATAAAACTAAATTAAACAGTACTATTTGTGTCTAGATTTTTAAAAGGGTGTAAGTTGTTAAAAATTGCTGGAAATTTTTTCCAGCATACATATAGCAGGCCAAACTAGGCTATAAAGTCTTAAAAAACGAAAAGATTTAAACTATTATTTTATTTTCTCTAGAAAAGAGTATTATCTCTAACTGTTTTTACTTTTATAACTTTAATAAATCAAATAATATTAACATTTTGATTACTAAATATCAGTATATGTATATTAAACTGACAATGCACATTCATTCGTATTTTGTTCAGTAAAGTGCAAATTTTGTTCTGGCCTTGGGAAGGCATAGGGGTTTTGCGCCCAACTTATGTTAATTTCTGCTCCTTTTGAGTTTGACTCGGTTATTTATTGTAATTTCTGTTCGTTTTGGGTTTCATTTATTTATTGATGCTGATTTGTGGTAGTTTCACGTTTGGTAGGTTATTTGACTTTATTTTTGCTCATTTTTTGTTTAATGGAGTTCTTTACTTTTCTTTGAAAAACTTATTTTCTGAAAAAAGTTTTTTTTAGTTAAAGCTGATTCTTTTGATGCATCTACAGATATCCAAATTCCATTTTTTAGAGTTTCAGTTACTACTGAGCCAAATTGCTCCTTACTTACAGTTCGTTACCATGAACTGTTTAATTGGTTCTTTTGAAGTATGACTGTACTGCTCTATAAATATGAGAAGCAAATAGAAGTCTTTTTGGGGGCAGGAAGTGAAGGTGTCATGTGATTGCAGAGAAACCAATTTTTAAGCGTTTCAAAGACGCCATTCCCATTTCTATAAATATCGAATCCATTTTCTAACTTCACAGAGTGGTCCGTTTTCCTTCCTCTGTGCAGCCGTAGCGTGTCTATATGTGCACATATGGTGGGTATTAGAAACTTGCCAGAAGTCCTAAATTTGAACAAGAAGGGTCGTGAAATGGTCTTTGATTGGATGAAATTGATCGCATGACATCAATATCAACTAATTTGAGGCGTTTTCCGCTGACGATAAGTTATCGAAATGGGAAGCAATTTTTCATAGCCTCAGTCAAAGCGCCACTGAGAGTCAATGAAAGCCACTCATTCTCGAATAAAATCAGAATTCTACGCTACTGTTGGTTCGAATTTGAGGTACAAGGTCTCAAATTTGAAATAGATGGTCCAAATTTGAGACAGATGACCAAAATTGTGATACTAAGGGGTTACGGAAATGAGATTGACGAACTACATTTGCCACCGATAAATAAGATTGTGGATGAAAGCTAGCGATTAAAAAATTTCCCGTATTAACACCTAATTTTCTGGCGAAGGAGAAAACACCAACTAGATTAAACCTCCTAGCACTGTAACCATAGATCGTTAGAATCAACAGTCATACAGAACTTATTTTGCCAAGCCTGAGCAATATCAAATAGTTCGTGGTAACGAACTATAAGTATGGAGCGACGCGGCTCAATAGTAACCAAAATTCTAAAAAACAGATACCATTTGATACCAATAGATACACGAAAAGAACCGGCTTATTATGCTGATTTTAAATATATAAGTTTCCTTAATTTTAGTGTTACCCATCAAAAGCTAAGAGCCTGAGATAACTTGCCTGATTTTTGAAAAAGGGGAAAACACCAACTAAAATAAAAAATAAATAATGAAAATTGCACCATCAGATTTATTATATTAGAGAACCCTACTGTAGAGGTTTCAAGCTCCTATCTGCAAAAATGTGGAATTTTGCAATTTTGCCAGAAGAAAGATCACGGTTGCGAGTTCATGTGTTTTTCTCCAGGGGTGATCGTGTCGCCTCAGTGGTACTAGAATATCGGGAGAGGACTCAGTCAAACGGAAATTAACAGCTCTAGTGCCCTTTTTAAGTGACCGAAAAGATTGGAGCGCAACTAGGCCCCCTCCGACGCCCCTTTTCCTCAAAATCGTCCGATACAAATTTTTAGATATCCATTTTGTTCAGTATTGTTGAGAGGCCCAACAACTATCCCTTTGGAGATAACATTACTCCACAGCCCCTGGGGAACGGTCTTTAAGTTATAAAATTTGACCATTGTTTACGTATAGTGTTTGTTGTTGGGGAGTATGCATAGATTTTTCGGGTGGGGGACGAATTTTCTACTGGGGAGGATTATTCACGGGGAAAATTGTCCATGGGGAGGGAAGTTTCCAGGGGGTGAACTTTTCAGGGGAAATTTCCCCCTGGGGAATTTTCAAGAATTCCTATTACGGAATTCTTTTTGTATGTCTTGCTTTCCCTTTGCCGACTCAATTTTACGCGTGGAAATGTTAAGGGTAATTGTCCGGGGAAAATTTTCAAATGGATTGACTTGTCTAGAGAATATTGATCAGAAATCAGAGATTTAGAAACGATCAGAAATTAAATTAAAAAACAAAAAAAGTTTTTCAACTGAAAATAAGGAGTAACATTAAAACTTAAACAAACAGAAATCATAGCGTACTTTGAGGGGGTAGCCCCCTCCTCATCACCTCGTTCTTTACGCTGAAGTATGAATATTGTCCTAATTCCATAAGAACAACTCCTGAAACACAAACGTCATTTAACTACAACAATAAGAAGCTTTTTTGTAAAGTACCGAAAAACTTCAGCGTGAAAAGCGAGGTGTTGAGGAGGGGCTACACCTTCATATACGTAATAATTTCTGTACCTTTTAGGTTCTAATTTTACTCCTTACTTTCAGTTGATTTTTGTTTTTTTATTTAATCAAATTTTATGGTGACTATGTTTCCTCATATGATGCTATATATATATATATATATATATATATATATATATATATATATATATATATATATATATATATATATAAATTAAGTTTCAACTTCGCTCTTTACTTCCATCAGAAAAACTTATTATTTTTAGTTTTTTCTTAGAGTTTTTCAAATGAAAGTAAAGAGCGAAATTGAAACTTAAAGCGAACAAAAATTATTGCTTCGCCGTTTGTTCAGAATATACCTAAAAAAACTGTTTCAAACAAACTGACTCGTGATATTTTTCTACGTTTTTAGAATCCTGGAAAACTAGCGCTAAACTGAAAACTAAGGTTAATTGAACTTCTTAGATCTGCAGGCTTACTTGAGGATTTTTCTGCTCTTAAACCTGTTCTATTGCATAAATTTTTTGTTTTCAGTAAAGCGGTGGATCTACAGAATTCTACAAACTTAGGTAAAAATCACGAGTCATTTTATTGAACCAGTTTCACAAGTATATCAAACAGTTCGTGGTAACGAACTGTAAGTAAGGAGCGACCCGGCTCAATGGTAACCGAAAGTCTAAAAACGGAATTGTGATACCAATAGATACATCAAAAGAATCAGATTTTAATTATGATTTCAAATATATAAGTTTAATAAAGTTTAATTTTACCCACCAAAAGTTACGCGCCTGAGAAAATTTGCCTTATTTTCGAAAAAAGGGGGAAACAACCCCTATAAGTCATAGAATCTTAATGAAAATCATGCCATCAGATTCAGCGTAACAGAAATCCCTACTGTAGAGGTTTCAAGCTCCTATCTACAAAAATGTAGAATTATGAATTTTTTTGCCAGATCAAAGATGCGTGTTTATTTTTTTCTTCTTTTTTTTCAGGGGTAATCGTATTGACCCAGTGATCCTAGAATATCGTGAGAGGGCTCATTCGGAAATGAGATTAAAAGTCTCACAACTTTATTTTTTAAAACAATAAAAACTTTAGCGTAAAGAGCGAGGTGTTGAGGAGGGGAAAGCCCCTTTCATATACGGAATAATTTCTGTTCGTTTTAAGTTTTAATGTCGCTCCTTACTTTCAGTTAAAAAAACTTGGTTTTTTTTTAGTTAATGTTGTATAAAGTTCAAAGTAATATATGTTTTTTTTAAGTTTCAACTTCGCTCTTTGCTTCCATCAGAAAAAGCTTATTATTTTTAGTCTTTTCTTAGAGTTTTTCTGATGAAAGTAAAGACCGAAATTGAAACTTAAAGCGAACAAGGATTATTACTTCGTGGTTTATCCAGCATATACCGAAGAAACTGGTTCAAATAAACTAACTCATGATATTTTTATACATTTTTAGAATTCTGGAAAACTAGCACTACTCTGAAATTTAGGTTAATTGAACTTCTTAAATCTGCAGGCTTACTTGAGGATTTTTCTGCTCTTAAACCTATTCTATTGCGTCAGATTTTGTGTTTTCAGTAAAGCGGTGGATCTACAGAATTCTACAAACTTCGGTAAATATCACGAGTCATTTTATTGAACCAGTTTCACAGGTATATGTTGTATAATGTGCAAAGTAATATATGTTTTTTTTAAGTTTCAACTTCATTCTTTACTTCCATCAGAAAAACCAATTTTTTTTAGTTTTTCCTTAGAATTCTTCTGATGAAAGTAAAGAGCTAGATTGAAACTTAAACCATACAAAAATTATTGCCTCTTAGTTTATCCAACATATACCTAAAAAACTGGTTCAAATAAACTGACTCGTGATATTTTTCTACATTTTTAAAATTCTGGAAAACTAGCACTACACTCAAAACTAAAATTAATTAAATTTCTTAGATCTGCAGGCTTAATTAAGGATTTCTGCTCTTAAACCTATTTTATTACGTCAGATTCTGTGCTTTCAGTAAATTGGTAGTTGTACAGAATTCTACAAACATAGGTAAATGTCATGAGTCATTTTATTTGAACCAGTTTCACAGGGAGCCTATATGTTCTATAAACTGCGAGGCAATAATTTCCTTTCGTTTTAAGTTTCAACTTCACTCTTTACTTTCCATCAGAAAAACTTAGTTTTTTTGCAAATAATAATAAAAACAACGCTAGACCAACATAACATCAAAAAAAGCGGAATTGTCAATAACAACGATTAAAGGGAACTAACTATAAGCTCAAGATCAGGGAAACAACATACATGCACAAAAACAAACCAAATACCGTTATATTTTCACGTGATATTTTTCTATATTTTCTAGAATTCTATAAAAGTAGCGCTGTATTGAAAACTAAGGCTAATTGAATTTTTTTAGATCTGCAGGCTACTTGAAGATTTTCTGCTCTAAAACCTATTTTATTGCGTCAGATTTTGGGTTTTCAGTAAAGCGGTAGTTGTACAGAATTCTACAAACATAGGTAAATGTCACGAGTAATTTTATTTGAACCAGTTTCACAGGTTGTATAAACTATGAAAAAATAATTTTTTTTTTTGTTTTAAGTTTCAACTTGGCTCTTTACTTTCCATCAGAAAAACTTAGTTTTTTGCAAATAATAATAACAACAAAGCTAGATGAACATAGCATCAAAAACAGCGGAATTAACAATAACAACAAGAAGTGAATTAACTATAAACTCGAGATCAGGGAAACAACATGCATGCACAAAAACAAACAAAATGACGATAGACAATATTGGAAAAAATAAGGAAATTTAGAAAAATCAATAACATATCGAAACGACCGACGAACTGTAGAACATCTTAGAAAGCGACCAATCAACGATTTCTAAAGTATTTTCACTTCTTTTACTTTTCAGGAATCTCGGGTGCAGAAGAAAGGGTAAGAAAATTATCAGCCCCTATTGGTTTTGAAGCACTGCACATTCGTGCTACTTACGGACAACTGAAACAGGCCGCACTCGAAATGATTCCACCTACAGAGGAATACAGACAAAATCTACAAATTTTTCGCCTAACATCTATTGATGTAGTGGACGAAATTCATCAACCAAGACAGGAAATATTAAGCCTTACTGAAATGAAAGACTTAAACATTCATAGAATTCCTGATAGTCCACCTGTGAAGGAAGGCACGTTACTACCAGGATTTAACATATGTCCTGACCTTGAAGCGAATATTTTAGAAACCAAACCGTGTTTAGCAAATGGACAAAAAAAGGATGCTAAAAAAGATTATATTAGGAAAATAAAATGGATCTACTTGTGGGACAAAATCTGTAAAACAATTTTAGTTCTTTTTTTGATCCTTTGTGCATATAGGTTGATGACATTATCTTACCAAAGTACTTCTTCAGATCTACTGGATGTTGAATATCAGGAAAGTTCAGTCGATTCAAAAGCTTTGAATAGCACTGAAGAACTTATAATGCGTAAGTACTTCATTTCTATGAAACTTTGCATAAATGAATCACTTATAGTTAAAAGCACACATGCATCACACTTAATAGAAAAACAAAAAAAAGTTAACGACAATTTTGAGTGATTGAGACTACCAGTGTATACATGTCTTCTTGTTCATTTTATTCAGTCTGAATGATTTATAAAACACAGCTTTAATTCTATCCTGTAAAACTAGGATAACGAGGAACTAATGACAAATGATTCTTCCTCACAAAATAAATCTTCCTTCACACCCAAAATGTCACAAACTTTGTCATTCTTTGTTATATCTTTTCTTGTAACTTTATCACGGCTAAACAAATTCTCAAAATTTTCTTCCCATCTCATTTTAACTCCCTCCTTATCATTAACTGTGGCTTTGTTCTTATTTTTAACTGGGAAAAGTCTAGATTGACTGTTCCCTCTCAAATTATTAACATACCGGTACAATATTTTACTATTATGCCGTCTGGCTGCATCTTCTAGATCTTTAGCAATTTTATCTATGGCTCCTACTTCACACTTCCTTAATTCATATATTAATACTTTCTTCGCTTTCTTTACATTCCTCTTATTTTCATATAATCTATCACTAAAATAATTCTTGTACAAGCCCCTAATCCGCTGTATTAAACCTAATGCATTTTCACTTATATTTCTAGCTTTGTGTCTAACTTTCTGCAATAAAACACTATCAGCGACTTCAAAAACTATTTTCCTAAAATGATTCCACCCACTTACTACCGGGATCTTAGATCTTAGGGGTCTATGTCCGTGAGTTGAAAATTTTTGCCATCGGGCTACAGCTTTATATGAATGTATGTCCTTAAACTAATATTTTAATTAATGAATAGCACCGGAAATCTGGCCTTAACCGATGCGTCTCCTTCGGTTGAAGACTGAACTGATAGTGGCTACTATCAGAGGCTCAGAGCCTTGATTTAATATGTGTGAGCTTCACTAGTTGATTATTCCCCAGGTTATTGCCTCTAAATTAGTGAAAAATGCAGGAATCCTAGATCTCAACCAAACGATAGCGAGAATCCCATTTCCTGTTTAGACTTTGTTGATTTCCTAAGTTCTGAGATCACAATTGGGTAAAACAAGCGGGCGAGTATTTGGGTTTCTGTTTCTGTAGCATCTCTGTTGACAAGGAGGACCATTAACATGACAAGGAGTTACGCCGTTCTATTTGATTTCCTGTTGACACAGCGCTCATTCGACATAAAAAAAGCTCCTTGACGGCAGAAAAAAGCTCCGTTGTTTTCCATGTCGATATAGAAATTATAAATTCGAGCGGCAGATTCAATATGTAAGGTGAATTGATGACATTTGCTTCTTTTTTAATGGTGGTTTGTGTTGTGTTCAAGAATCGTAGGGAAGATTAGAAATTGGAATTAATTAGAAAAGCAGACAGTTAGCTAATTCAGTATAAAAGGGTATTATAGTATTACATTTTAAATCGGTACAAAAAAGGCGTTCGATTTGCTATTGAAAGTCAACATAAAAAGGCACAAACCGAGCGCTACAGAGCATAATTTTCACTTTATATTCACAGTCAGCTGATATATATATATATATATATATATATATATATATATATATATATATATATATATATATATATATATATATATATATATATATATATATATATATATATATATATATATATATATATATATATATATATATATATATATATATATATATATATATATATATATATATATATATATATATATATATATATATATATATATATATATATATATATATATATATATATATATATATATATATATATATATATATATATATATATATATATGTATATATATATGTATATTTATGGAAGGTATTTTATGGAAGGGGGGTATTTTCTGTGAGGTGTTATTTTCCGCGGGGTATTTTCCTTAAGGGATGTTTTTTGCGGGGGGGGGGGGGGTAAACAGCGGCTCTCACCGTCTAAATACTGTAATTTTTTTAACCACTTTGCTTATTTTGCAGTTTTCATTTTGTGGTATTTTCTACGCTCGTAGTTGTTTATCGTTTGGTTTAAAAAAGGTTAATTACCTGCTTCGGTGGAGCTGACACAAAAGCTACTTTCTCTTTGTATTTGGGAACTTTTGGTTTGATTTTTTTTTCTTACTAGATGTATCAGGCCTTTCCTGAATGATAAGTAATAAAAATTTGTGCTGAAAATATCGGAAGTTTGAGAATTTAGATAACAAAAAAATCACTTTGTGTTGCGCTTTCTTTAAATTAATTAAAAAGATTCTTTCGAAAGCAATTTTTCAAATAAAATAAAAAGCCATATTAAAACAAAGACTAGCATAGATAAATTCCTATAATAATTCAAACCCAAAATGATAAGAAACTGCGGTACTGTTTCGCTTAATGGTACACAACGGCTATAGACAGTCGAATGAATGCCGTGATGGAGACCCATAAGCGGGTAATTGTTATCTAAATTAATTAAAAAAAAAAAACTTTCCGGAAAACAACTTTTTCAAAGAAAAGTAAAGGCAATATTAAAATAAAGGTCAGAATATAAAAATACATGTTAAAATTCAAACTTAAAACGACTAGAAATTACTATTAAAGAATAAATGAAACCCAAAACGAACAGAAATTAAATAAACTTTCATAGCAAAAACATACAACAAGTAATAATATAAATGAATAAATGGATCTTAAAGCGAGTAATGCTTAGATTGAATATGAAAATCAAGCATAAAACGAAAAAAAATATTTTCCTATTGAAGCATAAATGAAACTTAAAACGAACAGAAATTAAATAAACAATCAATGCGAACAAACGTACAATACGTATTATTATGAATGAATAAATAAATCTTAAAACGAGCGAAAATTAAATTGAATATGAAAATGATGCTTGAACCGAACAAAAATGACTACAAGCAAGATTTTGGGTATCACCTCCTTCTTTCTCTATAAAAGAGCAAAACCTACTGCATCATTAGTACTTTACTGAAAACCTACTTTATGACAAATATTTTCTTTTGTACTTAATATTGAAAAGAAATATTAAAATTATAGTAACATTTTGAACTGATTAGCTTTCAGTAATTAATATCATTATACGTCAAATATTTAGTTTAATTTATTAGCTCTTTTTAATGTTGTTCAAGACGGATATAGTTTCACTACAAACAAGCGTTTGGATACTGCCTCCTTTCTTAACTGTAAATAGAAACCAAGAGCCTACTGCGTCATTGGCGCTTAACTGAAAACGAATTAAATTACAAATGTTTTCTTTTCCATTTCTTAAAGCATTGAAAAAAAAATTACAGTGAAATAAATTCTTGAACTGATGGATCTTTCAACGACTAGTATCATTATACATCAAAATTCATTTTGATTTTGTTTATTCTTTCCAAGACTGTTCAAGACGCATATAGTTTTCAGTAAAGCGCCAATGACGCAGTAGGTTTTAGACTTTTACAGTAAGAGAAGGAAGTCATATCCTAACTCGTTTTTTAAGGCCAGAATATCCCAGGAAACCAATTTTCCCGAAAAAATGGAGATATTTTTGAGAAAAAATACATACGTACATATATAAATCAAACATATATGAAGTAAAAACAAATCTAAAAAAAACTTCTTTATCTATGTTGCAATACCAAAGTAAGCAATTATGCGTTATAATGGAACTTTAAGTCCACAAATTGAGCAATAATCCTATGTTTATTTGCGTAGGGAGGGAGAGAAATTTTCAAATCTGTCATAGCACCTTAGTTGTAGGCTACTTGAAAATTAAGTGACTTAACAGTATTTTCATAAATCATTAACGAGACACGAAAAACCATTGTTTGTTGTTACATTTTTATCATTCTTTTGGTTTGGACTGGAAAAATATTAAACAGGATTTGGATTAAAAAAATATATGCTACATTTCAAATTATTGAAATATGAGGTAAAGATAGGGACCACAAACCCCGATAGCTGAAATAGGGGGAGGGTAAAAGTTATAGGCCGTAGCTTGAAAATTCAGAATGAGGTAAAGGGCATAATTTATTCATCCCCAAAAAGGAAGGGGGTCAAAAATAGGTCTTCCTCTGTCCGTGCTGATAAGTATACATAGCCATAACATGTCATTTTAGGATTTACACACTTTCCCGAGTGTTCAGAACGACACCAAGGACTGATACAGCTCAAAACTGACCCCTGCAAACTACCTCTCAAGTGTACTTTGTGAAAAGTAAGTAATCACCTATACTTAGACCCACTAGGCTCCTGCCTAGGGGTGCACAATGCCAGGGGCGCAATAAGTTATCACTGAGTTATTTTTTCTTAAAAAAACTAGATTTATATAGTCAAGCGATAGGTGCACTCCGCCGCCGCCCTGCCTATTCACAGAAAAGTGCTTTTGAAACAACACGATAATTCCGTGGCCATTTATAAATGCCAGATGTCTCTCAAGAATGGCAGATGAGAGTTCTGTATCACCTCTCTCTTTCATTACTTTTCGCTCAGCAGTTGCGTTATGTTCATTGCTTCCAAGATCTCCAAATTTTCGGGGATTTTTCTCGAGAATGTTGCAAAAACAGAGCGGCAAAAACGCTTGGGCCTAGAAACATCAAAGCTTTAAATCCGTCCCTGCCGTCCCTGGGTGTGAACGCGACGACTGGTGGTTGCCTCCGCCGGAGGTAACCACCGGAGGCCCTCCGGAGAATGCATTAATGTACCGGATTAATGTACCGGAGGCCCTCTGATACATTAATCGGCATTTAGCAGCAAAAATGAAGGATAGCTATACCCTATTTAACATTCTCAAACTTGTGTGGAAAAGCAAAGTCACGTCGCCAGCACTGTTTAATACTCAGTGGTTCTCACTCAGACTTCTACCAAACCAACTTGTTCATTTTGATCCTGTCAATATTCATTACTGTACCAAAAGAATTTGGTTTACTTTGTGATTCTGTATATAATACTCTTATGGACTGCTGATTTTCTAATTAGGAACAATTTACATTAGGATATTTCTTCGGAAAAGAGATTCCATGAGAATTCTTTTTTTTGTAGATTCAGCTCGAGTCATAAGAAAAAGTATGCTCATGTATTTTGAATCAATTAAAAAGAAAAACATTTTCGCTGATAAATAAGTACTTCATAATTGAACAAAATTGTGTTTAGGAATAATTTAAAACTTCAAGCCCTTACTGGAAAACCTTCCCCTTAACCTGACGAGCTCAAATTTTATATTCATTCATTTAGGACCAAAGAGAAAAGGAAAAAAACAAACAAAGAAACTTAACTTTTTGACACAAATCTTTTTTTAAACACCATAATCACCTCCATGGACACACTAATAAAATAATAATACAAAAGTGGAAATAATAAATTCAAATCAATTTTCATCCTTTTTAGTCTAGGATTTCTAATTTTCCATGTTCTGACATCGATTCTTCCGGCAATTAGCGTCCCCTCCTTCGCTCCACATCGAACGCGCAAACTTCTAGTAGCCTCAAATCGAGCCACTTCAGAAGAAAACTACTATTGAACCCAATTTCAGGACTACGACGTCAGCGTAGCTTTCAAGTTTTACCAGGTTCAATGTATATAAACCGAGAACATATTTTGGGGAAATGCCATTTGATAAAGGTAATTGGTGTTTATAAATATATATTATATATAAAGACTGAAGTAAAATTTGGCACACATAATAGAGAGAGACTCCAGGCCTGTACTTTCCCCTCGAGATGGTGATACTTTTTTTTTAATTATTCCAAAGTTTTTTATGTTACCGCATAATTTCCTAATTTCTGGCGGTTTTTGAGATGCCTCCCACGCCAAAGAAATACCAGTCCCACCCTCAAAAATAGTTACCACGCAACTATTTATTAGTACTAAAACATTAAAAAGCTTATGTTAATAAAGTAATCACAACACCCATAAATTATTAAATATTAATAAAACCGACCGTCATATTTATTATCAAAGTTTTTGTTTTTTTGCGAGATGACGATTATTTCAAGGGTTAAGCTAGTGAAAAAAAGGCATAAACTCTAGCTTTTGTTATGTTCAAAACAGAGTTTGATTAATACAAGTTTTTTCTGGAAGGTTTCGGTAAAGTTTCAAAACATGATTCAGGCAAAATTTTCAAAATTAGAAGTTCACATTGTAAATAACCTCTGACAATATACCTTTTGTTTAATCCTTGCACAGTTAAGAAAAATATTTAAAGTAATACTAAAATTAACTCGTTGAAAATAATGTCACCAGATTTATCATGGTATGGTGCCAGCCGCAACCTAGTAAAGAAACAATTTTAGCCATAGTTTAATTAAACATATAGAACCATAGTGGTAACTTAAGCGTTTTAGATCAAAAGTTATTCATCAGGCGAGCAGACTAAAGTGAATACACCTAAATATAACATCATAATCAGGCCTACGGCATCTTTACAAAAAAAAAATTGTCAGTCAGTCCAATGTCTATGTGATAAAACAAATTGAATTTCGTCCAAATGAATTAATTTATTTGACATTGACAAAAAATTTATTTTTGCATTATTCATGGCTTGGTCATTCACAAGTATTGCACATTAGGCCGCGCATGCAAGAGAGTCTAAAGTCTAAAGTTACGCTAAAGTTTTTTATTGTTTAAAAAAAAGTTGTGAGAAAGTCAAACTTTAGCGTAAAGATCGAGGCGTAGAGAAGGGGACAGCCCCTTTCATATACGGAATAATTTCCGTGCGTTTTAAGTTTTAACGTCGTTCCTTACTTTCAGTTAAAAAAAACTTGTTATTTTTATTTAATTTTTGAACGTTTCTGAATTAATGCAGGTTTTGATCTTGGCTCGCCGGCCATGAATAATTCAGAAAAAATTTGCATATTAATTTTACTATTATTTTGATAAGTGGCTTTCTCGAAACCTGTTTAATTTTATTTACGAACGTTTTAATTAGTAATAAATATACGTAGCTTACGAATTAACTTACGTAACGAACTTCTATATTCATAGATTTTTAATACTTATATTAGGGGGTTCGTCCCCTAGTCAATACCTTGCTCTTTAAGCTAAAGTTCGAATTTTGTTCCAATTGTTTAAAAATGACCCCTTAATCACAAAGGCTGTTAATTAGAATAAATAGCTCTTATGAAAGTACTAAAAAATCTTTGGCTGAAAGAGCGAGGTACTGACTAGGGGGTGAACCCAATCACATACGTAATATTTACTGTTCGTTTTAAGTTTTGATGTTGCTCCTTACTTTCAGTTGAAAAACTTGTTATTTTTTATTTAATTTCTGATCTTTTTCTTTAATAATAATGGGAAATCCGGCGCCCCCTTCATAGCAATGTCCCGACCCTCATGAAAACTTCCTCTATGAAAAGATACTCCCATATAACCCCCGCACCCCTCCCACCATTCAGAAAAAATCCCCCTGAAAACGTCTGTATACTTCCCAATAACCAATACTATATGTTAACATTGGGTAAAATCATAACTTTCAGCCCTCCCCCCGGGGACTTCGGAGAATTAAGTCATCCTAAAAGACATAGTTTTCATATTTTCAACCATGCTGAACAAAATGGCTATCTCAAAGTTTTGATCAGATGACTTTGGGAAAAAATGAGCGTTGGAGGGGGCCTAGTTGCCCTCCATTTTTTTTGGGTCACTTAAAAAGGGCACTAGAACTTTTAATTTCCGTTCCAATGAGCCCTCCCACGATATTCTAGGACCACTGGGTCGATACGATCACCCCTGGGAAAAAAAACAAACAAACAAATAAACACGCATCCGTGATCTTTCTTCTGGCAAAAAAAAATGCAAAATTCCACATTTTTGTAGATAGGTGCTTGATACCTCTACAGTAGGGTTCTCTTATACGCTGAATATGATGGTGTGATTTTCATTAAGGTTCTATAGCATTTAGGGGGTATTTCCCCCTTTTCTCTAAAATCAGCCAAATTTTCTCAGGCACGTAACTTTTGATAGGTAAGGCTAAACTTGATGAAACATATATATTTGAAATCAGAATTAAAATTTGATTCTTTTGATGTATCTATTGGTATCAAAATTCTGTTTTTTAGAGTTTCGGTTACCATTGAGCTGGGTCGCTCCTTACTTACAGTTCGTTACCACGAACTGTATGATATAGAATTCATTATAGATGAAATTGCCAGTGTGAGAAGTTAGAATATTTGGCTAATAAAATTTTGTATTTTTCTGAGAAGGATGATCATGGATGCGTTTTTATTTGTTTGTCTGTTTTTTGTTATTATTTCTCAGGGGAGATCCATGTCACACCAATTATCCTACAATATCGGTAGATGGCTTATTTGAATGAAAATTGCAAGTTACGGTGCGCATAAGTTTCAAATGAGATTGCGCGACGACAAAGTAGTGTTTCCTGCCATTTTGTGGTGTAAAACATCAATTTTGGCCCAAAGAGGGACAAAAGCTATCGGACGAAAAATTTTGAGATTGTTGATCGGTTTAAAATTACCATACAACTATACATACATTGAGCTTGCCAGTTTCAGAGAACATAACGCTGCGGGGTGGCAGTGGCATATTCGTTACTAAAGATGCAAGTAACCCACTTAAATGAACTGTTAGTATAGATAGATAGATTGGTAGATCGTGTATTTCAAAAGCCCAAGCCCGCACAAAAATTTAAAAAAAAAAAAAAAAAAAAAAAAAAGTAAAAAAAAAATAAATAAAGGAACAAATTACACAGCACACAGAAACATAATACATAGGGAAATATGTGGCAAGAAAATAATTGTAATTCTGTATAATAAATAATTAATTGTATAACCTTTCTTTCTAAGCTTTTATCTATGTACAAACCAACCCGAAATATTGTGGTTGGATTACTATGTAAAATACCAGGAAGTAGCAAAACAATCCCATGCAAGTATTTTTCCATTAAATCAGAGAGCACCGGGCACTTCCGGAGAAAATGGTTCAAATCTTCGTCCTCATCTTTACAAAGAGGGCGCAGATACGGCCCTTCAGGATCAACTATATTTTTGTCGAACATCTTTTGCTTGCTCTGGATTGGAAGGCAATTCGCCCTAAGCTGAATCCATCGGCATAAAATCATAGCCAGTAAATCAAATCTAAAATAAACTTCGGTACTTGTCTATTACATAAAATACACTCAAGAAGTGAAGTATGGCGAATGCTATTGAAATAAAACTAAATTATGATGAAAATATAATAGTTTAGAAACAAATTTGGGCTGTATATTTGCACATTAGTGGGGTTTCCAAACTTCCTCTCCAAAACTAGGTTTAACCTGATTATAATTTTCAATGTTGTAGAATTTAAAACCAGCCGTTGCCAATACTAAATTTCTTGACCATATAAGGTAAATCGTACCTGTCTTTCTAAATCTGTTGGTAAATCACGGGAACCAAGATTATCATTCCATAAGTAAGGCCTTCCTACTCTTTCTAGTAATGACTTAATTTTGGACGGACACGACGTTTTCAAATCACAATTTCAAATCTGATATACTGCTCTTACTGGTATATCTTCATCACTCCTAATTAGCTTCAATCAAAATCTAAAGGACTGTTCAGGCTTACATATAAAAAAATTAAACTGTACATGGATAACCCTTATTCTCCACGCCCGTTCATAGTTGAAAAAATTTGTACACCAAATGTTTTCAATTATCACAGCAAGTTGAAAGTTGTTGTGGCTTGCACAACTGCCAGTTTTCTCTCTTTCTTATAATGTCAACAACAACAAAAATCCCAAAATTCCATTGATTTTCCATTTCATTAACTAATTTTTGGCAAAATAAAATATTAGACTTTTCTTCTTTTCGTTCTTAAATCCACACTTGAAGTGAAAGTTCACAACTTCATGGCTTCGAATAGCCCACGTACAATTTTTAGCACAGAAAATGGGACTCGCTTCTATTAATTTTTAACACACTGAGAGAAGCGTGTACAAATCTTATCACAGATTTTTGCGTACAGGGCGCATAATTTTGCGAATTATACGCCTTTATTCACTAGCATAAATGGTCCCTTAGCATCAAAATAGATCTACGTAGCTTTAACGAAAAAAGGCCCATTTTCAGAATCTGTAAATGAGTTGTCTGATGTAGTTGTCTGCAGTTGTCTATATACAATTAATGTAGAGATTCATTAAACTGAATTGATTTATTTTAGGCTTGATCAAATAATGTATGGTGGTGCAAATTCACGCATTAGCTATTATCGAGGAGGGCCAGCATATATTTGTCTAGGTGGGGCTGGGGGAAATCCTTCAAGCGATTTTTTTTTTGCCCAAATTTTCTAACTTCGAGTGAACCTTGAGCTGAATATGGAATGAGTTTGGGGAGGTCGGTTAGACATTAATCTGTAATATTCTTTCATTCCCAAGAATCTTTTGGGGGGTATTTCTGGGTGACACCTTCCCTTTTATTGGACAGACACTTTTTCTGTGTAACATAGAAAATGACATTCATAATTTGGGTGGCACAGAAGGGGAAGGTGGGAAAGGAGGACTATGAGTACTGCCAGGAAATTTACCAGGGAGGGCAAAGGCTACACATTTCTTAGGAAGATTTAAATGGGGATATCGCTTATTTTAATATTCATGTACATTTTTAATGTCTTATTGTTTCTCGGGTGGCATTGCCCCCTGCCCTCCCTCCCAAAATGTGGAGGGGAGATTACCTGCTAATAAAACTTGCTTAAAGAACTTACCATGAAAACCGCACAAACGATGACCCAGTTATTGACTTTGGCATTTCAGACCACCCCCTCTCCTGAGAAATATTTGATTTCATGTACTTTTCAGGGATGATTATCATTTTTGAGGCATTTTTTTAGAAATATTAAACTCGGATGTAAAAAGAGGGTTGAGGAAGAGAGTGGTAGCTTTCCTCATATTTAAAGAACCTTGGACCAAACAGCTCGCACCAACACACTAAATAAAGAGCGACCTTTGTCAACAGAAACAGAAACTCTAAAGATGGAAGTTTTGATTACAATAAACGTAGCGACAAAATGGATTATTTATGCTGTCTCCAAATATACAAAAATAATAATTAAGTTTAAAGTGGTTCATCAGAACCTATTAGAATATAAAATTTTGCATAATTTTTAAAAAAGAGGTTAAACTCCTCCAAAAAGGGATGTGATCTGAATTAACATATTACAATGAAATTCTAAATGTATGAAAACCTTACTGCTACCATCTTACAAACCTTACTGCTATCTAGCAAATATGAAATTTCTTATTTTTCCAAAAAAGGATGGTCGCGAAGTGTTTTTTTTTTTTTTTAATCTTCCTTTTTTGTATCGACTTGTTAGTCGCATATTACTAAAAAAGGGTTCACTAGATTGAACGTTTAAAGGTTTAGTGTCTATGCCACAGAGATCATGCCAGTGAAAAGGGTCGCATTTCGGCATTATGGCACGAAAGAAATATGATTTAGTTAAAAAATTTCAGAGTTACTGAAAGGATATATAGCCTCCCAGTCTCAGAGGTCATGCTGAATGTGGTATATCATTCGCTTTTTAAATTCCGTGAAGTCCATAATAAATTTACCCTTATCTATCTAGTCAAACTATTTGCTATAGCGTATCATATAATCGCACATCATTAAAGTGTTGGCAAATGGATGAGGGAGGGAACGTGATGTGTAAAAATTAAATAAAAAAACAAACAAGTTTTTTAAGCTGAAAGTAAGGAGCGACATTAAAACTTAAAACGAACAGAAATTATTCCGTATATGAAAGGGACTGTCCCCTCCTCAACGCCTCACTCTTTACGCTAAAGTTTTTTATTGTTTTAAAAAATAAAGTTGTGTGACAGAGTCAAACTTTAGCGTAAAGAGCGAGGCGTGAGGCGTTTTTGAACGTTTTTGAATAAATGCAGGTTTTGATCTTGGCTCACCGTACATGAATAATTAAAACCAAATTTTCATATTAATTTACTTTTATTTAGTTAAATGGCTTTCTCGAAACTTGTTTAATTTTATTTACGAACGTTTTTATTATTAACAAATATACTTAACTTAAGAATTAACTTACGTAACGAACTTCTATATTCATAGATTTTTAATACTTATATTATGGGATTCTCCCCCTAGTCAATAACTTGCTCTTTAAGTGAAAATTCGAATTTTGTTCCAATTCTTTAAAAATAACCGCTTAATCACAAAGGCCGTTAATAAGAATAAATAGCTCTTATGAAAGTACTAAGAAATCTTTGGATTAAAGAGCGAGGCATTGATTATGGGGTGAACCCAATCATATATGTAATATTTTCTGTTCGTTTAAAGTTTCGATGTTGCTGCTGTTGCAGTTGAAATACTTGTTTTTTTTTATTAAATTTCTTATATTTTTTTAAATAATGCTGGGAAGTCCGGCGTCCCCTTCATAGCAATGTCCTTTCCTCCATGAAAACTTCCTTCATGGAAAGATCCTCCCACATAACCCCCGACACACACCCCCCCCCCCACTACCAGGAAAAATCTCCCCTGAAAACGTCTGTATGCTTCCAAATAACCAATACTATATTGGGTAAAGTTCATAACTTTCAGCCCGCCCCCCCCCCCGGAACTTCGGGGGATTAAGTCATCCTAAAAGACATACTTATAATATTTTCGAACATGCTGAACAAAATGACTATCTCAAAATTTTGATCAGATGACTTTGGGAAAAAATGAGCGCGGGAGGGGGCCTAGTTGCCCTCCATTTTTTTGGTCACTTAAAAAGGGCACTAGAACTTTTAATTTCCATTCCAGTGAGCCCTCCTACTATATTCTAGGACCACTGGGTCAATACGATTACCCCTGGGAAAAAAAAAACAAAAAAAAACAAACAAACAAATAAACACGCACCCGTGATCTTTCTTCTGGCAAAAAATGCAAAATTCCACATTTTTGTAGATGAGAGCTTGAAACCTCGACAGTAGGGTTCTCTGATACGTGGAATATGATGGTGTGATTTTCATTAAGGTTCTATAACTTTTAGGGGGTCTTTCCCCCTTTTTTCGAAAATCAGCCAAATTTTCTCAGGCGCCTAACTTTTGATCGGTAGGATCAAACTTGATGAAAGTTATGTATTTGAAATCTGCATTAACATCTGATTCTTTTGGTTTTTCTATTTGTATCAAAATATCGTTTTCTAGAGCTTTGGTTACCATTGAGCCGGGTTGCTCCTTGCTAACAGTTTGTTACCATAAACTGTTTGATGAAATGTTTTAGTGGCTCATTTTCAAACTTTCGAAGAGAAGGGCTTCAGATGAAATGAATGAAAATAGTACAACATAATAGTAAAAGAATAATAGTAACAACAGTAATAGTACAACACCATCTATAAGGGTGTTGGCATGTAGATTCTCTTGCGAAAAATAGGGCATCTAAGACCTCAATATAGCGTGTTAGACCCATTGTTTTAACTTTCTCATGAGGCTTCATATGAACTGAATGAATATTCAGACTTTTAGTGACAAAATAAGTTTTTTCGTATGGAGCGATATTATATGAAGCAAGTTTTTTTCAGCGAGATTGTAGCTTAAAATGAATAGAAATCCATCCGTATAAGTGGGAGGGGGGGGGCTGTCCCCACCTCAACCCTTCAATCTTTATGCCATAGTTGATTTTTCGTCCCCAGTACTTTAAGAAACACTGCTGAAACACAAGTGCAATTTGAATGAATGGGATAAATAGTATAATACACAATGCCTCTGGAATGGAAAGCTTATTGATGCGCTTTTATTTTTAGCAATAAAATTTTCAGCTCAAATGTTTCAAACGGCAATTGGTAAATAAAACACTTACCTATTTAATTACCCGATACTACAAATGCTTTACTCATAATTGCTTCCACCAAAGAACTATAAATCATGCAGCCCTCCTCATTTACAGAAAAATTTTATATCGCTATTTACTTTCATTTGAGGAAAAAACTTCTTTTTTTTTATTTAAAATATATAGAAGAAATCCAGACCCTTCACAATCTTAGATATTTTCAGAAACGTTTCCAAGGTGTGATTTCCCTCTATATGCTGATATATGAGTGTTAACAGCCAAATTGGATGCACCTGACAAGGCTGGAGAATAGTGAAGATTTTAGCTACTTCTTGCTCTACTCCTAAGCAATATATTCTTTCTTAGTTTTATGTTCTCTCTTGCTGAATTCCTCGACGGAAAAATACATCATCATGGCCATGTGACTCATCAGACTTTTATTTTTGAATTCTGATTAGATAATGGTTACATACCAATCTCTGGCATGAATTCAAAATACGGTAGCTGTATTTCCATATGTAAAATTAGTTTTGGTACTTATCTGTTAGCCAGTACACACTCGAGAATTTGGATCTACAAGTACGGGGTTGAAACAACTGAGACGCTTTGAAAACAGATAGGATATACATATAATTTGGGCTGTATATCTGCACATTAGGGGGGGGGAGTGGTTAAGTATAGGGGGGTTGCATGCAAGATGTAACCTAACCTAATCAAAATACCAACCAAATATTTATTAGAATATAGCTATAATGTAGTTTTCTACTGAGCCGAAGCTATTTATCTCCGTATATAAACAGTAATAAACCGGTTATTGTCTTATTTTACAGATCCAAATTCTCGAGTGTGTACTGGCTAACAGGTAAGTATCTAAGTTGTAATGTATGGTGGCACGTACAATAAGTAAGAATAACAAGGTATAAGGAATATACGGTACTTACGTATTATCCCAACCACACTCAAAGAGCTTGATCTCTTTGATTTGTTTAAAAGCGGTTTTTCTGTGTGTACTCTCAGATAATCAGCTTAGCCTGAATGATATAAACTACTAAGTAGGTATATTTTAATGATTATGTTCGGTATTTAATATAATGCGTTCTGGGCGGCCTGCTTTCCATAACTTTCTGTTGTTGTTTCCGTAATTTTGTAACTAAAGAATTATATTTTCATCATATTTAGGTATATTTCATTATGATTAACCTAACTTCACTTCTTGAGTGTGGTCGGGATAATACGTAGGCTAACTACCGAATATAATTTTTTCTTCCTTATTCCCACCCCTGTAAAAATTCTCTCTCCTTACCACCGGGGTATCTAGCCATTTTTCTTATGGGGGGGGGGGCAGCTAAACGAGAGATTGAAATTTAGGATCTTCCGTTAGAGCTTAATTTCACAGTCGAGTACATTTCAAGGAGGTTAATAAGTTTTCAAGGGATCATTACCCTCCCATTCCCATCCTTGACTATGCTCCTTGCTATTCCTCAGCGTGTTATTATGCACGTCTTGAATAAAAACTTTGCTTTACTTTCAGAAGCCAGTATACTTGGATCTGCAAAGATTATGGGATGTCCGCCTGGGCAAATGCGACGAATAAGCGATAAACGATGCGTAAGAGTTTTTGGATAGTCTTTTTCACTCACTGACATTGCTGAAAAGTTCAGCTTCGACATACTTTAACGAAATTTACAGAAGTCTTACCGAAGAAGAAGACGACGAACGTCATTTTTACGTTAATTCGCCAATGAAATTCTGACGCCTAAGATTTTATTGTTGAGATCTCAATCTCTGTTTATACAAGCTCATAACTAGTAGTTTTTTTTATACCAAGTTTAAACGATATTAAATTGATTATACAGTCCTCCATACTTCAACACATACAAGAAGGATTTAGAACATGTTGCTTCCCAGCCACGGAGCTCCTAAGACATCCGAGAGCATAGTGGAGACGTAATATTACTACTTAAGAACATAATAAACTTATTTTGACATTAGGGGAAATAAAATATGAATTCATTTAAGAGGAAAAGGATTAAAAATTTAGATACATGAATGTAATCCATAGGTGGTTTTAGAGGGGAGGGGGCACTTGACCCGGGCAAAGAATATTTAGGGACGCAAAATTTCAAATAAATAATCTAATGGTTATAATTCTTTTGTAATTTCATTTTATTAAAATAAAGTAGAGGGCGCACTAAATACATGAAAGTAATTAATAAATTATTCATTAATTAATAAAGTAAAAATAGATTAAAAAATAGAAGATGATTAAATTAGAATGATTGATTATAATTAGACAATTTAAATAATAAACTGAAAAACAATAAAAAACACAAATTGTTAATTAATTAGTAAATTTAAATAATATTGTTAATAAATGCAAATTTTGTTACAATTTGGCCTATTAAATAAAAGGGGTGGGGGCGCTAATCAAGATTTTGCCCCGGATTCAAGACAGGCCAGAACCGCCACTGCTGTAATCGAAACCAAAGTAGCATTAAATCACCTTAAACTCTGAGTGCCATTGCTTTACCACGCTCTAACAGTAGAAGTTAAGAAGAAAATAAATCTATTATAATTTGGATTCGTTCTTGCTGCGAAAAGGCGGGGTTCAAAGCCTCTAAATTATATTTAAAATCTGCGTGTGCCCATGTGTAGCAAGGAATGCCTTATCTGATCTTTATGATCTACAGCCGTCATAATTATCTTTATTACTTCGTTCTTTATGATGTTCAGATAATTGCCCTCTCATTCATTTCTTATGTTATTTATTTCTAACTTGACTTTTATTTGTATCTATTTTAAATCCACCACGTTAAAAAAAAATCCCTGATTATCTATGTATGTATAAATTTATTGCCCATCATAAATGTAAAATACAACACTGATGGAGTTTAAAGAAAGAAAATGAAAAAAAAAAAATAATAAATTCTGATAAATACAAACAGAACCAAAACAGAGAAGAACAGACAAGAAGAAAAAAATTACAAATAGGGGCAATTATATGTAAGAACAAACCTATTATCAAAGACGGACAATTTCAGAGGTGCTTTCACCAATAATCTGCCTCCGATATCTCTCATTTCTTTTCTGTACCACGGACACTGGACTTGCAACTCCATACCGCAAGGATAGTGAGCTGTTATTAGTCCAGAGAGGCAGCCTTAGCAAATATTTCGCTTACTTGTAGAAACACTTCCGTATATCCCTAATATCTGAAGCAGTAAGAAGAGACCAAAATGGTGCAAGGGCAAGTAGATGCGGAACAGCAAATACATTATAAACGCTAGCTAAGATACGGCGGTTACATTTAAACTTTAACGCAACTAGTAAACCATACGCATTCCTAGCTTTTCTGGCAAAAAAATCTTTCAAAAGTTGACGCGTGGCGCGAAGATTTGACCCAATCGGTACACCAAGATACGTCAGTGTATCTTGTGCTTTAATAACATGTTCACCTAACTGAACATTTGTCGGGCAATCTGAACGGTGATTGAACACAAGCAACTCAGTCTTACTCTCATTAAATCGAAGACCAATACGTTTATGCTCCCTATCGAGAATTCAAAAATTTTCCTCAATTCCAAAGGTTGTTCTACTAATATCAAGGATGTTCTCAGTATAGTTAGCTAGTGAAATATCAATACCATTAAATGTACATATGGTTAGAACGTTCTGTTGTGGCACAACGACAGTATTATTAAACAGGGGGAGGAGAAGAAACAGTTCCCTGTCTAATGCCCTTTTTTACTGAAGTGATGGAGTGAGTTCCAGCGTACCATGTGAGATGGTAAGCTTAACTTTGACAATTAGCTTTTATACATATCACGTATCGATTTGATGACAGAAATACTGACTCGACGCTTATAAGCAGTCAAGAAGATATGTGGATGTATACCCGTGTCGAAAGCTCTAGATACGTCTAACCCGGCAAAATATGCTACCTCATTATTAGCAATCAAATGGCGAGAATGGTCACGACCTACTCCTTTCTTGAAGCCGAATTGGTTATTCGGTGTATAACACTTATCAGATATCACGTTTATAACTAGTAATTGCAAAACTTTGCACAAAACCGGTCACACCGTAATTGGTCTAAAAGAAGAAGGTTGGTCCTTGGACTTTCACCTTTTTAATACCGTTGTTATTACACCAGTACTGAACACATCATGAACTATACCACAACAGAAAATCATCTGAAAGAGTAAGGTCAGATGCTCAATCAGGAGAGAGGACCCACATCTTAGATGCTGTGCAGAGAGACCATCAACACCACAAGAATTTTTTTTTGTTGCTTAGAAATGCACTCAGTAACCGCAGATCGAGTAACAATAAAACTGATCTCATCAGTTGATTGGCCTAAGGAGCCATCAAGATCCCTTTCATACTTGTTTGACAATTATAGATCAGGCTCGGAAAACTCACTTTTACATAAGTCACGTTACTGGTCACTGTTAATTTTGAAAGCATTATAGGCTTTTGAATTATCTCTTTTGAGCAGTTTCCATACGGAATTAGGTTCACTTGTGGCTTTACTTGATAGTTAAGCTACTGATTTAGCCCGGTGTTGCCTAAGTACTTTCGTAAAATGTCGCTTTGTTTTCAGACGAATTTCATTTATCAAACCTTGCCGTGGCATACCACACTCCTTCCAGACATGAAACCAGAATTTCGATTAGCACAAGAATCAATGAGGTCAGGTTACCTGACCAACCATGCTTCTCAGTTCCAAGACGTACTATTCGTATGGGTAAACTAGCACGCTCGGCAGAGCGTAGAGCGTGAACGATCTCTGCACAGTAAATATTCAGCAATATTTGCTTCTCTGTAAATGTTAATAATTCCTTTTTTTGGGGAGAGTATATGAATCAGGACTTTTATCTTTTTTAAAATAGAATCACTAACAGCCCGGAACATAAACATATCTACACGAGCCCAGTCAGGGGTTTCATGCCATTTACTGTCATTGTCTGCACTTGGACCACTCTGTGCAATAAGTTGAACAGGGAATATATTACTGATAGGCATATGATCTGGGATTTGAAAGGTGGAGATAAGTGAGGATCCTGAGTCTGGTTTTATATTCGGGGAACACATGAAGAAGTCCAGAGAAGAGGTACTGCCAGAGTTATGGATACATGTGAAACATTAGGTATTCTCAACCGCCAAGAGCTGAGGGCACATGTTATTCAGAATATTAGCAAGACTGCTACTGTCGTCAAAAAAGGTTACAGTTCATATCACCAGCAAGGATTACTGCTAGGTTTTGCACTTCACAATCAGACACGATGGAACTGACTAGGCGGCATGCTTGATCAAATTGTCTGTCTGATGTAGCATTACGGCAATCGGTGGGTAAATAGTCTGAAACCGCCCCCTAATTCTGAAATTTGACTGATGTAAAATAGTTACCGTCGCAAAAGTTCTCAGGCTTGAGGACACCTCTATCAATAAGAGTAGAGCCTTCACTCGGCTGATGAACCCTGAGGGCTCTAGTTGAATAAATAGTTGCGACAGCAGAACCAGTCTTGATCAATAAATAGGGACTTTTGGAAGTGAAAAGGCGATTCTGTAGGTAGAGATGGTCATTTGTCTTGCATATAATTCGGCCTACGGGTAATTTCACTGAGGCGCCTCCAATAATATTCCATAATATAACACGTAGATTAGTGCTCATTTTAGGGGATTCATAAGTTTCTGTGCGACAGGACATTTGTAGCTGTAATAAGGATGGTCAACTTGATTGCACAGCGCACACTTCATTTTATTTTGACAGGGGTTTTCCAGCTTGTTCGAGTTTCCTATCTTCGCACTACGTTAACAACAAATAAGAGCTTTACAGTGCTGAGCAAGATGTCCGTTAGCTTGGCAGTTGTAGCAGCGAGGAGGGAGAGGGAGAAACTTATCAATGCGGATTCGGTCGTACTCGATTATCACTGACGAGGAAATGGCTGCTAATAAGCCTTCTTGGCGAGAGAACCGAAGCTTGTAGGACCTAGTTTTGCAGATATGGGAGACTTCGGTACAGTTAGTTATCAAGTTCTGCAACTGACCATCAGTAACACTGTCAGGAACGAAACAGGCAATTCCACAATACACTGGAACTTTTAGCTGTAGGCTTAGCGATTGTACCTTAGATTTAATGGCATCAGCTAAAGCAGTATCTTCATTTTCATTACCTACAACGAGGCGCTAAGTATATTTTCCCGGTCTAAGCTCAATTATCGCCGACTTCGAGCTACCACACAAGTTATCAATAAAAATTTTGCGGTCCTTGGGGTCATTCAGCGTTTTAGGTGGATTCTTTAATGTAACGGGAAAAGAGGGTTTGGATGATTGTGTGGGGGCTTGAGACAAAGAAGGCAGCGGGTTGCGCTTCGACCGGACGTAATTATTGAATTTGACACACAGTTCGTTAACTTTACGAGTAAGTGTAGCACTTGGTTCCCATGCAATAACTGGTACTTCGTCAGACTCATACATTACGAAACGGGGTAGGGGTATTTGCTTTTCATCATACTTTTCAAATTTTTTTAGCATGTCCAGACAGTTATCTACAGCTTTCCGTCGATCACTTGGGCGATTCGTGCAGTTTGCAAAATTCCACAATATTTTCTTTGCTCATTAACGAATCAGTGCTAAAAAAGTCCGCACCAGTTTTCGCAATATCGGCGTGGACATTCCCCACAGCCCGGGTACGGTATAAAAAGTTCAAGACTGGAGACCATACAGGCTGCTGGCTCCACATTGTATGTAGCAAACAAACATACAGCAGGTATCTCACTTAGTGAGAAACAAGGTTGAATAGCCGCACAGAGATCACCGGGAGCCAGGGAAGAAACATTGTTACCATACTACTCTAGGCCGTATCGAGGATTTTTTTCTGGGGGAGGGGGGTTACAAAATACTTTTTTTGGGGGAGGGTTTTTTGCAAAAAAAAACACGTTAAAAAAGCACCAAAGTTTTTTTATATTCATTTTTGTTACGTTTTTACGAGTCAGACAAATATTTGGGGGGGGGGGGGGGTAAAACCCCATAGCCCCCCTGGATATGGCCTTAACACTACTGTTTTGTTGTTGTTGTTTTTTCAAAACAGAAACGTAAGATTTAATTTAACGACACTCTACAAAAATTTAGACAATGAAAGATCCCTGAAGTCGTAGACTTAAAACATTCTTACGCAGATACATTTTATTTTACTAATGATTTAAAATAATTCAAACTAATATATGCGGTTATTTATTTTAAGGAATAAAACGTAAACTGACTCCCATCGAGAAACTTCTTAAACCAAAATTTGTTAGTCAACACATTTTTGTTTTCAGAAATTGGGCACTCTATTTGATGAATAGTGTGATTTTAGCCTCAAATTCAAGTCAAAAAACTTTAGGTTACGATTTTTAATTGCGATAACGATTACTCATCACTGACTAAATCCCTTTTTTCTAGTATATAAGACCATATCTCACACCTAGGACTTCCTGTCGGCATGTTATCCTGTATTTCATGCCTTTTGGAAAATATTTTATAAGCTAATATAGTAAATATCCGTTACCGCTTTTTCTGTTTTGCCAGATATTTGCTCTGCTTACCACTACGGGTCCGTAACTCAAGATCGATTAGTAGAAGATTCATCAACTGCAGTCCCAAAGCTTTGCGAAAATCATAAATAGAAAACACAAGCAGGGTTTCTACCCCTAATGATTTATCACCAGTTCTAGTGATTTTTGTTCTAAAACTAATGATTTTCCTCAAATCTAGTGATTTTTCACCTTATAGCGCGTAAAATCATGATTTAATCGAATGAACCATGCAAGAAGTAATTAAAAAAAAAAAACATAAAATAATTATTCACTACAGTTCCTAATATATTCCAGATTAGCATTTATGTAAATATACCGCCTTTGAAACTTCCGATTTCCCACCATACGTCCATATCAGATTTAGGGTGGCCGGCGTTTACCTCCCCCCCAGCGAATCCCCCCCCGTGGAAAATACCCCCCGGAAAACACCCCCTCCCCGCAAAATATCCCCCCTCCCGGAAAATACCCCCCCCCCCCAAAAAAAAATAACCCTCGTGGAAATTAAGGTTTTTGAAATTTGAGAATTTTATTTGAGTTTTTTTTTTTATTTCCGTAGGCGGATGGAATTTTGGTACTTGTGTATTATGCGCCACTCACTCAAGTTTACGCTGTGTAAAATTCGAGAACACACCGTTTTTTTTTTTTAGTTTCTTCGTTACTTTACAAATAAATTTGCGCTACAGATTTGCACATTCGGGGGGGGGGCGGGGGAGTAGGTAAGCATAACGGGTCTGCAAGCAAAATTTGTTTGGTACAATTATTATGCATATTAGATAGATAGAACCCAAAACGAACAGAAATAACAATAAATAACTTATTCAAACTCAAAATAGTAACAATTAGCATGATTAGGGCTGGCAATCCTCAAAACTTTTCAATACCAGAAAGTAAATTGCACTTCGCTGAAAACAAAATACATTTTAAATGTCTCCCTTTTTTTGACTTCAACAAATAAAGAAGTATCAAGACTATCAGGAATAGATAACGGAATATGCATATCCAACTGACAATACACGTTTTTCTAAAGTAAAGTGCAAATTATTTTCTGGTCTGAAGAAGACATGGGTGTTGTCAGCCATACTCCTTTTACTCTTTGCTCGTTTTGAGTTTGACTAGGATATCAATTATAATTTCTGTTAGTTTTGGGTTTCATTTATTTGTTAATGGTGATTTGTGGTAGTTTTACTCTTGGAAGATAAGAAAAACAAACTCGTAGAATTTGACAACGCTTTTGTCCGTAAAAACTTAAACAATTTAGAATGTGTTGGTTCCCAAAGCCAACTATCTTTTCGAAGGATAGCCACACCTTCTTAAACTTTTTGGTGTCATATGTTTTAGCTTAATATTGATGATTGTTTGCCTAAGTTGTTTTTTTCTTCATTTTTTTTTTTTAATTTGGCACCCGCTACTGCCAAAAATTGCAGAAAATTGTATGGAAGCCTTTTCAACACAAACGGATTTGTGTTTTTTTTCTAAGTTTTTTAGACACTTCCGGTGTGTAAATTCTTCTTTTTCCCGTTCCTTAGTACTTTTCAACAAAACTAAAAATAAAAATCGAATAAAAGTTTCAAATTTAGAAACCTTATTTTCCACAGGGGAGGGTATTTTCCAAGGAGGGGGCATTTTCCACGGGGGTGCTTTCCGAAGGAGGGGGAGTGGTGTTTTTCGTGGTGGAGGATATTTTTTGGGGGGGGGATTAAACACACCCCCCCCTTCTCTATATTCATTTATGTTATTTTACTATGTTCATGGCCGTATATTTGGCTTTAAAATACACTTACTTGTCAATCTATCTAATATCAGAATAATTGTACCAAACACATTTCGCATGCAGACCCATTATGCTTACCCGCCCACCCCCCCTAATGTGCAAACCTATAGCGCAAATTTATTTGTAAAGTAACGAAGAAACTAACGAAAAAAAAACAAAAACGGCGTGTTCTCAAATTTTACACAGCGTAAACTTGAGTGAGTGGCGCATAATATACAAGTACCGAAATTCCATCCGCCTACGGAAATAAAAAAAAAAACTCAAACAAAATTCTCAAATGTGGAAAGCCTTATTTTCCACGGGGGGTATTTTCCGCGAGGGAGTATTTTCCGCAGGGGGGATTTTCCTCAGGGGGGTATTTTCCGCGGGGGGTATTTTCTGGGTGGGGGGAGTATTTTCCACGGGGGGGGGGGTATTTGCCTAGAACCCAGATTTAGACAGTTAGACTCCAGAACGCTATCAGCAAGATGATGCGCGTACTTATTTAATCTGAAAATTGCAAAACTGTTCTATGATTCCTATTTCACAACATTTGCTCAGGTCGAAATTTAGTCTTCAAATTTATGATTTTTTACTTTCTATAATCTATCAATTCCAAATTAGGTTTTCATTTTTTAAAGCTTTTGAAAGTAGAGTGGATATGAACACACCCTCTACATCTACATTTAGAACAGAAAGGGAGCCATCGAAAAATAAAAAGGTAGGTATACATTAAATATAGTTTTTTGAATGAAAAAAGAAATTACTGAAAAAGAAAAAAGGGCTCAGTTCTTTTTGTAATAAGATTTATAACATAAATAGATAGGCTAAATCGATTGTAATTTGATGATTGAACGCGGTTGGGAGTAAAAGGGGGGGGGGTATCTAATCTGAGAGTTGTTTAATGGTTTTATTTTTTACTTGTAGTACCTAATTGAAACTCCAGTAATTCTTGAAATTCTCTTATTTGTAACTGTAACACCTTATAAGCGCAGATAATGTCCTATTCTTTGGTTTGTTTCGTCCTATTCCTAAGTTTTTGAATTCATGTGCTAACATATCAAACAGTTGGGGGCAACGAACTAAAAGAATGGAGGGACACGGCTCAATAGTAACCGAAACTCTAAAAAACGGAATTTTGATATCAATCGATATATCATCAGATTATTATGCTGATTCCAAATATATAAGATTCATTAAGCTTATTGCTACCCATAAAAGGCTACGAACATGCAAAAATTTGCCTGATATTTTTAAGAGGGAGGAAACATCCCTGAAAGCAAAATAAATTTAAATAAAATCACACCATGAGAAACAGCGTAACAGAGAACCCTACTGTACAGGTTTCAAGCTCCTGTCTGCAAAAATTTTTAAATTGTTTTTTTTTTGCCAGAGGAAAAATCACGAATGCATGTCATTTTTTCCCCAGGGGTGATCGTATCTAACCAAAAGTCCTAGAACATCGGGAGAGGGCTGATTTAAAGGAAATTAAAGTTTCTAATGCCCCTTTTATTTGACCAAAAAGATCATAGAGCTACTATCTTTTCCCTAAAATTGATCGACCAAAAGTTTAAGATAGCCATTTGGCTTATTATAGTTGAAAGGTTCCAAAACTATACCTTAGGTTTAGCTTGTTTTTGGAGGAAAAAAATAGAGTTCTACTGTACAGGTTTCAAGCTCCTGTCTGCAAAAATGTTAATTTTTTTTGGCAAGAAGAAAAACCACGGATGCGTCTCATTTTTTTCCCCAGGAGTGATCGTATAGGACCAAAAGTCATAGAACATCGGGATAGAGGCCATTTAAAGGAAACCAAAGTTTCTAATGCCCCTTTTATTTGACCAAATAGATCATAGGGCTACTATCCCCCCTCTCACGTCCATCTTTTCCCTAAAATTGATCGACCACAAGTTTAAGATAGCCATTTGGCTTATTATAGTTGAAAGGTTCCAAACTATACCTTAGGTTTAGCTTGTTTTTGTATAAAAAAAAAAATGGTTTTGAATCGATAAAAAAAAAGAAAAAAAAAAATAATTCGATTACATCACCGATAACAAATTTTCAGTGATCGGGTTATAAGTTAAGGGTGCCAATTTGGAAAAATACATGGAGGAAGCAAGGATTTTGTTCTATTCTCTGCATAAAGATGCGAAAAGATATTTTTCAAAGTTTCAAAGGTATTTTTCGCTTGAGAAACAACAAAACATAAATCTAAAGTTATTTTAACGGACCTAGGGGGGTAATTTTACCCCCTTGCTATAGATGCACCTATATAGAACATGGTAAGTAAACATAACAACTGTTAATTACATTGATACTGAGTAGTATAATTCCAATGATATCTAGTCAATGATGTAGTGATTTATGTGCTGATATCAAGGCCGTATCCGGGGGGGGGGGGTTACCTGGTTTGAACCCCCCGAAATTTTCGACCGAGTCGAAAATTAGTAAAACCTAGGTAAAAATCAGTAAAATTAGTCGAAAACTGAGTCAAAAATTAGTAACCCCCCCCGAAAAAGTCAAATTTTAGTAACCCCCCCCCCGAAAAAATCCTGGATCTGCCCTTGGCTGATATAGTGATTTTTTTAAGAATCTAGTGATTTTTTTCACCGGGTGGCAACCCTGAACACGAGGTCACCCATGATTATTATTTTTGTTTGAATTATAATTGAGTTGTAATTTATTTTTTTTCTCTCTCGCATTAGGGTATACTTGAATTTTGTATTCGTTGCTTCGTTAATGTAAAGGTTCGCTTGTTATTTTATATTTTTTGAACTTATTGGTCTGTCCTTTCTTTATTCTTATAGACAGGCTTTTCAATAAAATAAATTTCAAACGATTATATTAAAGCAATTAGATTAAGACGAAATCCACTTCTTAAATATTTCAAGATCTTAGCGTTAGAGGCAGGGGCATAATTTTCTATGGGATGGGGGGAGGCAACTACCCCCTCCAGACCCAAGTTTGGCACACACACCCCAACTAAAATTCCCATATTCCAATCTTGGTCGCAGACATATCTTCCTTTTCTTCCAAATTTTTTTTAACTATGAAAAAAAACCTGTGGCTTGGCTATTCAACTTTTAACATTTTGAATAACAATACTACATAGGTAAGTGAACCTATCCACTTGACCGATCTTCTTGTTACCAAACATCACCTTCACTTATTCCCAGCCTAAGCAATTCAGTTTTCTTACCATTAATTTTCAGGTCTATTCATATACCCAGAGCTTTCGAAATTTTATCTGAAAATCATTCGTTTTGCTAGCATCATCATCTAGGACACTCAAATCAACAGCATATTCTACGTGTAGGAGTTTTACTTTCTCATTTGATTCTATGCTCTAAAATAGCCTTTGTCACTTTCCTTGCGATAAAGTCAAAAAGAAGATCCGTATAAATTGGGATTTAATACGAAATCGACTACTAGCCTCATTTCTTAATCGCAGCAGTGTTACTCTCGTGCATAACACAAATCACTTTAATGTATTTATTTGGTATCAGAGGCAACGCTATAGCGTTTCCTATAATAAAGAGCCATAAGGCTTCAATGTATCATTTTTTTTCCCAGGGGCACTTCATATGGAAGATGTGGTCGTATAAACGTTGGAGGGGATCAATGGGTTGGAAATTAGAAGTTCTAGTAACCTTTTAAGAGTCGAAAAGTGATCGGAGTGTAACCAGTTCCCCCAATACCCTTTTCTTCCCAAATACAACTGATCAAAAGTTTGAGATAGCCATTTTGTTCGAAATAGTCCAAAGGTCAAAGAACTATGCCTCCATGGTTAACAAAACCCCCCAAACCCCTCGGGTAAAGGCTGTAAGTTATGCAGGCTACCTATTGTTATCATATAAGGTCTTTATGGAAGGGTTGGTCGTATAAACTTTGGAGGGTCTCAATCGATCGTAAATCAGAAGTTTCAGTGCCCTTTTTGAGAGTCAAAAGTGATCGCACGGCAACAAGCCCCCCCCCCCCCCACACCCTTTTCTCCCAAATGCACTATACCTCGGGGGTTGACAAAAACCCCACAGCCACCGGCACAAGGATTATAAGCGATGCAAGTTGTCCATTTATAACGTATATGGTTTTTTCTTAAGACAACAGGGCATATTTAATCCTGTATCTCCTAAAGAGCTCAGAATATTAAGGTGAAACTTTAAGAAAATTTTGAAAGGGATAGCAAACACAAACAAAAGAACCTATGTGCTTGCTGGTTGTGAAAAGGGAATATCAGCAATATCTTACGAACGGCTGAGGGTATTATAGGTTGAAACTTTCAAGATAAATTGAAAGAGATTGGGGGGCAACCAGCCCCCCCCCCCCTTTCCTTACCCTTTAAAGATACCGCTCTCCTCTACAGTGACGAGAGTTTTTAACTGTCATTTTGTTCAAACTAGTCAAAAGGTCTAACAGCTTTGCCTATAGGGATGCCATGCCCCCCAAAGCTCTGGGGCAAAGATTGTAAATTATGCAAATTGCTCATTGTTTACATACAGGATTTATTATTAGAAAAAGGGAAAATGTTCGATTCTGTATGCACCCGAAGAGGTTAAGGTTATTAAGGTGAAACTTTGGAGAACGTTGAGGGGTATTTTATACTAAATCAAAAGGCACTATGGGCATCAAGTTAATCAAAAAGGAGAATCTTCAATATACTAAGAACGGCTAAGGGTATTAAATTAAAACTTTCAGGACATAATTGGGGGAATGTTAAGAAGTGGATTGAGGGCTGCCAACCCCCTCCTATGACCTTTTTATTTTATCTCCCTCAAAAAAGATTGGATCAAATTTGAAATAGACATCTTGTTCATAATAGTCTAAAGCTCAAATAACTATGCCAATGGGGATAACATAACCCCCTCCCCCCCCAGCTTTGGAGAAATACAATCAAAACACACATGTGCTTACTGGCTCTGAAAAGCATATTTCAGCATTATCTAAGGTGCGGCTCAGGGTATTAAGCTGAAACTTCCAAGGTATGTTGAGGAGATATTAAAGAGAGATTGGAGGGTAACCAACCACATTTTCTTTACCTTTTTCCTTTCTTTCCCACATCAGTACAGGTCAGGGATTAACACTTCTTCTCAAGTCCACAATAAGTGCTTAAGTCACCCTAGAACGGGACAAAAAGAAGTCCCTAAGAAAAGAATTCTCCGGTAAAGTTAAGTCCAGTTAAGTCCTCCAGTCGAAAAGAATTTTAGTGCAATTTTAGGCCCATCTTGATCGCTACATGGGTTTTTCACACTTGACAACGCTCTTATATAGGCCTAAGCAAGATTTGAGGTCCTGCATATGCAATCTCCATCCTATTAACTCTGACTCTTTATATATCCATACCACAGTATAAAGATATAGCAGTAAGTTTACCGCAGATAATTTCTGGCTCTTCCTTCTCGGTGCGAACAAACAGCTCCTCCCACTTCTTCTTGCATTAGCGCGTCCAAACAGCTCCTCTCATTTGATCTGCCATGAGCGGTCCAATTACCCTGGAACACGTATTTTGGCAGAAACTTTCTCAAAATGCCATTGAAACTAATTTGAGACTTCGAAACCTACTTTTAATTCCTAAAAACATCTAATAATAACATTGCACTACTAATTACTGATTTTCATATATGTATTGGAATAATTCAATTTAAAATTAGTTTCTTCAAAATTTAGTGTTCCAACGTTGAAGCCAAGTTTCGCGTTTAAGAGAAATCTGACTTGTCTACCCATGAAAAGATCCAAAGTCGCTTATGTTTCTACGTTCTCTAGAGTACTCGCACCTCGGTCCGGGTTTTTATAATGGTTGAGATAGGGAAATATCATACTGCCTATAATATATATATTGTGATCCATACATGCAAACATTATACTACATTGGGTAATGGCAACCCAAAATAGACAACAGAGCTAGGAAGAGGTTATACACCTAAAAAAAATCCACCGCAACAAACAAAGTCCAGAATAATTATCCATTAATCAATATCCAGTCAACTGCTATGTCGTTCATTTGGCTACAATTTCTACGAAGGGTGTGACTCCTTAAGGTCGCCCTCCAGCGCTGTTTTCAGTCACGGTTCTGGTTAGGCTCCTAAAAGGTCCGTTGTGACTCCACTATGAGGCCAAGCATGCAGGTTGTTCATCATGGGGATAAAGACGGAGGAAAGAGGTTATGACAGAGCGGATAGCCAAAACCATCTTCCAACATCGGAACAGCTCCAACCTCTTGTATTTAGCCTATCCTCGTCATGGATACCGCTATGGATGAATAAAAGAAAACTATAGCAAATGGATACAAGAAACAAGAGCGGGCTACTGTCTTGTTAAACCCTCTGAAGGCTAGAGCGTTATCACTTCCTTAATTCTCATCCTCAGTTCTTGTGACTTTTCTTCGTTCCACAACTAAATATCCATCTAAAAGAAAAAAACTTAGGACAATGCTCAGGAAAATGACTTATTGAAAACAAAAATTTTTGAGGTCATCCCGAGTCAAAGAAATCTAGGATACTAAATATTTCTGACGCAAGATTTGTGGAGCGCCAGTCCTTTTTAAACGATACAATTGACGTTCTCAAATATAGTATCAGCTCAGCAAGAGCTTTTCGGACAAAACAACATGTTCTATAACTGCTTCAGTTTTTCTATATGCAATTGAGGGTGGAGGATTCGTCATTGCAATATACACCTTTTTTTTAGTTTTATGTTGAACTAGCCATTATATCTTCACAAACCGGATTGTGAATTAACAGGTAATGTTGGTTAATGTGAAGAGATTATTGAAAAATTAGAAACTGTCCGATGTGGCGAAAAAAAAAATATTATTGAGCTTCACAGCATATTTCCCCAGGGTACCAGAATGGCAGAAAACATTCTTGGCACTAATATTACAGTTCCTCCACAGTCATTGTTAAAGCAAACAAAAGAGGCAGCCATCCACTTTCATCTTTTCACCCAGCTATGATACTCTGACTTCCAATCTTGATAGTAGATTTATTAGAAACAAGTAATTTCTGTCAGGGATTGACATATAGTGCAAACAATATTTTCACAAAAATGAAGCATCTCTCCCATTACTTTGATCAAAGAATATCGTAAGGGGAAAGCGTATCAGAGTGCATTTTATGATATCAAAATGGAAAGGTATATAGTTCGTTTCAGCATTTCCATATTTCGAGTTTAATAGACAGCGACTTTTATCCCAGAATCAAGTATTTGCTCCGTTTATGAGCGGCTGTTTCTGTTACTATTTGAGAAGGTGGGTGTTCGTTTTCTGCACTAGAAACAAAAAAATTTACTCATGAAACTAAATTGGCGTTTTAGAAGTCGGGCCTTCAGCCCTCGCAAATGGATTTCGTCATAAGCCAAAAATGGCCACATCTTCTATATATATATATATATATATATATATATATATATATATATATATATATATATGTATATATAACTGAGCCCCCTATAAATGAACCCTCGTCCAACTCAAGCTCCGTGCTCTCAACCCCATTTAACTGAGCTCTCGTGCAACTGAAGCTCGCTCAGCTGAACGCGCGTACAACATAGCCCCATTTAACTGAACTCTCATTCAACTGAGCCCCCGTTTAAATCAACCCTCATGTTACTCGACCCCCGATTAAATTAAGCGCTTTCTGACTCAACTCAATCCACTGTGTAAGAATAAGTTTGAACTAGCGCTGGTTAAAAACTAAAAAAAAAAAAAATTCTCGCTTCGTTCGTGGTTTTTAACTCAAATTGCCCATCTGGCTAGCCTAAGAACTTTCCCAAATTGAAAGGGAATTTCAGGAATGGGTCTATTTCCGAAATCATGGCCCGATACATATATATATATATATATTTGGACAATACAAAATATAAGCATTCACTGTAGATCTATCTTTTCCTTTGTTGTTGATAAGATTTACCGGCAATCTCTGTGACGCTCGTTTTAAGTCTTAATAAACCTTCAATGTTGTCGTGTGCTTTCAAGTCTTAAGCCTTGGTAGAGAACCCCAAGCAAGGGATATGAAGTCATTTTCAACCCTCCTCCACCAAAGAGGATGAGGTAGAGGCCACCCTTAAAGTAAAGTTCGTGGCTTGCGTCATAGCTCAAATTTTCGGGGCGTATTACCGAGAGGAAAATACATCAGGGGAATCAATTTTCAGTGATTTTCAGACACGGGAAGTAGGGGAGTCGTTAATCTCCTCCCACTTCCATTTTTAGAACATGGCTCTTTTGCCAGGACCGATGTACGGTTGTGCCTTTTACTTGTATCAGCCCATAGCTTTGTCTAAAACCAAGTCAATGTTAATTCTATTAAATATTAATCTAAAAAAAACACGTTCCAAAATAGAGACCTGAATGAGGCTTGAGTTGCATAGGGTTCAGTTGAATGGGGGTTGAGTTGTACGTGGGTTCAGTTAAACGGGGTTGAGTTGAACGAGGGTTCAGTTAAACAGGGCTGAGCTGCACGAGGGTTAAGTTAGATGGGCGTTGAGTTGCATGAGCGTTCAATTGAATTGGATTTACGTTCAATTGAATTGGATTTAGACGAACAGGCACGAGGGCAGATTTACAAGGGGGTTCAGTCACACGAGTGTTCAGTTGCAATAGAACCATTCAGAGAGGCTGGGAGAAACGTTTAGCAATGATTATCAAAAACAATGTTTACCACATCGAGCTTGTGCCGCAATAAATAAACAAATAAGTTTCTTTTTTAACTGAAAGTAAGGAGGGACATTAAAACTTAAAACGAACAGAATATTCCGTATATGAAAGGGGCTGTCCCCTCCTCAACGCCTCGCTCTTTACGCTCATTACTTACAGTTCGTTACCACGAACTGTTTGAGAAGCGTTCAATTGAATCGGGTTTAGACGAACGGGGATTCAGCTGCACGAGGGTTGATTTGCATGGGGGTTTAGTTACACGAGGGTTCAGTTGCAATGGAATCTTTCACAGAGGCTGGGAGAAACATTTAGCAATGATCATCCAAAACAATGTTAACCACATCGAGCTTGTGAGGCAAAAAGTTTTTTTTTCACGAGAATTTACTCCATATATAGAGAGATGTTCAAGTTAGCCTCTATGTTTCTAGCAACAAAGATCAACGAATATTTTCTTATTAAGTGTGGCCTCAATTTTATATTAACACCTTAATTTTATTATAAAACACTTTTATATTAACGTCCTTTATCCTTATTTTTGGCGGCATTTCCTTCCCTGCACTCGCTACGGGGCACGAGAGCCATTCACTTCAATTTCCTTATTTTTCTTTAATAGGAATGTTTTTTTTTTCGGAGTATACGAAGTTTTTTTTTTTACATCAAAACAATATAACAAATATAGACTATAAAAAAGAACAAGGAAAACACGGATTCCGAATAACTATTTAATGCCTATAAATTTAACAAAACATGCAGCTCCAGTCTGAGCACACCAAACTAAATAATTTATTGTCAAAAAGAAAAGATAGAAAATGAAGGAATCATGGACACATATATTTACAATAAACAACTATACAAACCATAGTAGGGATTTTTTTTTTTTTTACAGAATTTGAAAAATATTAAGCTTTTCCTCCCACCAGTGGGAAAACAAACTCAATAAAAAAAAAACAGACTATGGAAAACAAACACACTGGAATCGAAGAAAATAGTCTTAAATAATCATATATTGACTGGTCCGAAAAATATTAATATTGACAAAAACATATAATTTCTTCTTTCCACCTTCTAAATAAATTTTGGTTCCGACAAAACAGTGTTTTTCCAACCCTTTTTCTTTAGATGCGATTAAAGACCTGGACCAAGATTTATATATTCCTACAGAGGATCTAACATCATGGAGATTCCTTCTACAAAAAAAAAAAACGAAATCAATCGAAATGACTGATAACATTATTATCTTTGTCATCTCTACTATCAACATTATTATCGTTGCTGTTGTAGATTTAACTGTTCAAAACTGGGTCATAGCGCGAGATAGTAACCATCACATCTTTGTCAGTTATATTACCTATAGTACAAATTTATTAACATTTTAATCTTCAAGGACAAGTTCAGCATCACTTAGAATTAGTTTCAACCAATTCATTTCTTCATCGTTAGTACCAATTGAAATGTTTTTAGAATGAAAGTTAATACTTCTTGGCCAATAATGAGAATGACCCAACCAATTATTTAAGTTTTACAGAGAAATTTTTCTTGGGTGACCTGAACTAATATCAAAGATTGTGCGAAAAGCGATGGTAGTGAGGAAATTGATAACTGACAGAAATGAATCTACATGGCGGCATAGAACTTGAATAACCTCCATTCCTTCTCTCTAGTTTCATATTCACTAACATTAAGCAAGTAGCCTACTTAAAAATGTGCCAGTAGCTTTGTTGAATGTACCTATATTAGTCATCTTTTTAAGCAGTAAGATAGCATTTGAACCCCTATAGACCGGGCACATCAACGAGAGGATATCTACCTTTAAAAAATCCATAGATTTTTACATTTGTTTCATATTTTCTAATAGTCCACCAGTTACTATTTTAGCGAACCTGTCCCCTCTCAAAATAAATTATCTTGTACACGTTTACTATGAATTTAGATGTAGTTAGTTCATATCTGTAAAATAATTAATCCGTTCTTTTGATCACAAACCACTATGTCTATATTACAAACTATAAATTCTTAAGAAACCAGAAATTTCTTTATATATCGGTTGGCTGGCCGCACACGTGTCGTTTATTACGTCTTAAAGGGATTTGGAGTTGATGGACAAACCAAAATTAAAGCAACCCAGATTTTTAATTCATTATCCCCCCCCCCCTATATAAGCAGCTCTAGTCCTCAGGATTACACTCCTAGTGATTTTGAGAAAATTTTCACAGAAGCCAATGTGACTAAGACAACTTTCTTTGATTTTCTAAAGTTTTATCTTCAAAGCATCTGAATCAAAAATTTCCTTTGCCACCGAACACAAAAACATCTTAATTTGTCTTATTAAATTGTCTGCTATTATCTTTTGTACTACTTAATGCATTTTCGGCTCTTAAAGCAAAATCTTTTTAATGTATCTTTTTGGCGTCAAATGATTGGTGAACCAGCAAAAATTGTTTCTCTACTTTTTATACTACAGACTTAGTCATATCGGCCTCTAAATAGATAAATAGTCATATTGGCTACTATTATGGACGGACTAACCAAATTGCGTAGAGGCTCGGCCCGCAAAGACCCATTACCGAATAAAAAAATAAATAAATAGTTTATCACTACGTTGAATAATTTCTTTGCCCGAGTGATTTGTACGGATTCTTCTTTTCTTGAATTTCTCAGCTTTACTACTTTATCAAAAACAGATTAAAATACGGTTATTTGACAGTTTCGCATTGCAAGCTAGGTGCAAACATCTTACTGATGGATGTAAAAAATATCGGATGATCAATTTGTCTTGACAGTACTAAACATCTACAAAAAAAAAAAAAAAAAAAAAAAAAATAAAAAAAAAAAAAAAATATCGCACACCTTTTTTAGTAAGTGCTCATGGTAGTAATAATTGAACAAATAGTCTAGAAAAGGTTCCAATAAAATTTCATGGGAGTGCCTCAGAATTCCCTTCCGAAAACTTGAGGCACACCAGTTACAGTCGTATTAAGTTCCTCGATATCTATTACTATTTATATTTACCTGTTACCAAAAAATTCCAATGAAACAATATGTAGTGAAATTATTTATAGCAGTGGGGTAGGTTGATCCCTGTAAATTAGGTCAACTTATAATAACTTTCAATCATTTTTAATTTTTGGCAGAGGTATTTCCATTTTTTTTTCTTCATAAAAATGCTTCACTTTTCATGTTGAATCCAAATACTCGACACTTTATAAGGGTTTATTGTTCCAAATTTTGGAGCTACTCACGCGGAGAAGGCCTCAGAAACCTAATAGGTCAGATATCTAGTTATTCCCAGAAGACACGGGTAATATAGCTGACAGTGGCAGATCCAGGAGGCGAAGAGGGGGCGCGCGCCCCCTAACAAAGTCTAAAGTAGTGTAATTTACTTAATTAAAGCAAGATTGCGTTAATTAAACTTGCTCCTAATGCAAGTTTATCGGATCAACCTGTTCCCCCCCCCCCCAAAAAAAAAATCCTGGATCTGCCCCTGATAGTTGGGCAACCAACCAACGATATATTTTACAAATCGCCTATCTCACTTAAATTTAACCTTAAGCAACACAAAGGCGCATGTGCAGAACAAAAAGCCTAATTTCTGCATTAATCCATACAACAAAACTTAAAAAGCTAATGATCTTTATCTATCAAGATAACGTACCTCTAGTTAAATAATAACATGTGTATGTCAAAATTACTACACGACACATAACCACAGAGACATAAGTGCATTGAGGAGGAACAGGGAATAAGGGGAATTATCAAAACGGTGAATCTCAAAATAGAAAAAAAAGCCTTAATTATTCTATAAGTGGGGGGGGGGGGTGTTCAAATCATTCTTGGGGAATGTACAGGCACTTCCATGTCATCTGTGCATATGCGATAACATTTGCATTGAGAAATCCTCGATTCGGAAAATTTGCATCCAGTATCTTAATAATCTGTGAAGCTGTCTCAACCTATTCCACATTTTCGCACACTGAGACTTAAATATTTGTATTTATATTTAAATTTTTATATAAGGGTCGACATAACTTTACCCGCCTATAAAGAAAAAGAAACATTTATATGTTTCTACTAATTTTGACTAAATCATATATCGACAGACAAAATACAAAAGCATAAACATTATAGCACCTTTTCTGTCTAAAATTCAATTGCACAAGTATACTGTTTTGTGTTCTACAAATATAATTTACTAAAGAAACATTTTGCCTAATCAAAATTGATACATAAATCGTCACTAATTACTTAATTGATCTTATTAGATGTAAACTTTAGTGCCGATCTGGTAAGTAACCTTTGTACTAAAATTCTCACACAACATTTAAGTTTAACTGTAATGACTTTTATATTACTTAAATTTTTCATGTAAACCATAATCAGATCAGAATGAAAATAGAGACTAACTTCATAGTTAAATTCTCTCAAAACAATATTACCAAAATATTAAAGTTTTGAATTCTGCCTGCTTCGAGTTCTATGAATAGATTCTTCATAGCGAATTTCCATAATCATAAGATCTAACTTGTTAAAAAAAACACCCAAAAAATCATAATGAAACATTTCTGCAAGAATATTAGTGAAAAATTGACTACCATGTCGGCGCAAAAACATGGCTAATTATATAGCACGCAATTAAGGACTAATTTCACAAGCAAAGATTCCAAGAAATCTTTTCAAATCACAAAAGTCACTCAAATTCCTCTCCAATCACAATTGAGCCAACATAAACTCGTCTTTAGATAGGAGATCATAAAAACTTTTGCAAAATTTGTCATAGTAGGCACCATATCAGGTTGAATAAGGCTTGAAAACGACACGTTATAGTTCCAAAACCAAAGGAACTGGGGTGAGCGCGACCTCGAAGAAGATCCTAAAATAAATATAACTAAATGTATATATGTCTCCATTACCCATGGAGGGGAGGGACAAGGAGTTCACCCTTCCCTCAAGATAAAGTTATACCGTTCTACAATATTTTCTTTTAATCTGCGTGTTTTGATAAGCTAGAACAGTTCTCAAACGAAATACAACTCCTGCATACGCACCTTATATCTGTAAAGACAAGTGATATTAACATGGGAAGAATTATTAAGTATTTTTTTATCATTTTAATTTACAATTGAAGGGAATTATTTTTTTGATGGGCCTGGAATCAAATCCACCACTTTTCTGGATCTACTCCACCCTCCCTCCCTCTGTCTCATGATGAGGCTGACTTACATATTTTCTCTTTTGGCATCGATTTTCAAGAACTTTTGAAATATAAATGTCTTTAACCTATCACTGGCGCCAGATTCATAGAAATTAGGTTGGAAATTGAGGGGAGACAAAAACTTATTTTCTAAATTTAGAGCGGGGAGAGGGGAGGCAATTTCGCTTTTTTAAATAAGAATAGAAACAAAGCCATTTTTCAGTAAAAAAAACACCCCCCCCCCAAAAAAAAATTATCTATGAAAAGGGGAAATGACCTTCATTCCTACCCCTCGCTCTGAATTAACGCCACTCTAATCGATCCTATTCAAGTACCACTGTAATACTTGGGAACGATTTTCTTAATTAATGTTGGTCATTAAGCAAGTCAGAAGAATAAACATTTAAAATAGAAAACCAAAAACACCTTCAATTACGGAAATAGGAAGTAGTAAATTCCAGTATATGACACTAATTTCCGAATCAATAAAGCATTGAATTTTCAAAATTAGGATCTTTTAACGCAATAAAAAAAAAAGAAAAAAAAAAGAAAGAAAGTCAACGAAAAAAAGAAAACGCAAAGGACACATCAATTATACAAAAATGGTAAATACAAGACCAAAGCCGCGTTTTCAGGCTCAGCGGGTTCGAACATGGGTTGTTCTCGTCTAGTTTCAAGTTTTTCGTCTAGTTTCAGCGGGTTCGAAGTTTCAATCCCGTAGTTTCCTCGAGAACCCGCTTTGTGAAAACGCTTGACGCACTAGACGAGAACAACCCGTGTTCGAAGACGGGTTGTTCACGACTCAGCGGTTTCGAACACGGGTTGTTCTCGTCTAGTGCATCAAGCGTTTTCACAAAACGGGTTCTCGAGGAAAATACGGGATTGAAACTTCGAACCCGCTGAGACTAGACGAAAAACTAGAAAATAGACGACAACAACCCGTGTTCAAACCCGCTGAGCCTGAAAACGCGACTCAAGGTTTTAGATATAAATTCCGAGAAAAAACAACCTCAAAAATGTTTCTAAGGGAAAATATTGAGGTTCGTTTAGCACTAATACTGAGCAAAAAAAAAAAACTAAGAAAAGCAGTGTTATTCTACTAGCTCCTTTTTACTATCCTTTAAACATTGGACATTTTCCGTAGAAAATCCACGGAGGGCGTTTCTGATTCAGAAGAATTTTCCGTCAGCTACTACATGCCACAAAAGGTTCATGGTCCAAGTACAAAATTACAAAAACCCGGCACATTTTTCGTCGCAGTCGTTACAAGTATGAGATTAGAGTTTCGCCCTGATTTGAAACTATTGTCTCTTTTACTGGCCAGTAAGGTTCTCCAAATTTCCTTTCTTGCAAGAGTTCTGTCCAAAAATCCTTATAACAAAAAGTACCAACACCACAGACAAAAACAAGTCGCGGATTAGATTGGAATGAAATTTGGGTCTGAATACGCGTTGGCGTCGAACCAAAATTGGAATTCATAGCAAAAATTTCTGATTATTTGGAATAAATATTATAAGGGAAAGGCCAATATGACATTTTCAATAGGATTCCAATTTTCCCATAGATGTTACGTAGATTTTGTGACTGCGTTCTTTTGTCCGTACACAGACATCAAATTCCAAAAATCTACGTAAAAATCTGTAGAAGTGGAAGCACTGGAGAAAAGGTTACAAAACAAATAACCTAAGCAATTCAGAAGACATTTGAAGGATCAGTTAGGAAACAATTCGGACTACGAAAAAATTGAATAAGAGAAGATGGCAAAATATTTACAAAGAAGCGACATTTTATGAGAAATTGCACCTTCCTTTTGCTTCATCCGCCAAAGTGGTCAAACTGATTTGTAGCTTATAAAATTTTTCAATTGAAAATTTTAGACATTTTCGATGAAGAAAATGCAAGACTGTTGATGCATTCATTATTTGTATTACATAAACGGAAGTTTTTACGAGAAATCTGCCAATATTCGGAGTCAAACCCATGACATCAGGTAAGATGCCAGAACCGTTGTAAGATGTTAGTATATCGGGCTACCATTCCATTTTCACAGTAAAAGATTTCAAAGGTTTGGTAAAAGAGACAAGAAAATTAGGAGATCCCTGGAAATCACTGTTTTCAAATCAGATAGTCTTCAGGTCACAGAATGGGCTAAAAATTTCTATCTCACGTATCATGAATATTATACTTTTTTTATTACTAATTAAAATTGAGTTTTTTTTCTCATTGAAACATTAATAGTCATAAGCACATTTTGCCCCAAATACTTCCTTCAAACAAGTTTTATATGCGTTCCAAGCCTCTTTTGTTTCCAGTATATGTTAACTGATGCTCTACTACTACTACTACTAACACACTACAGGTTGTTTGGAACAACCTGCTTTTCATTTGGCCCCAGATGGATGGCTAAAAAGAACATTCTTTTGGCAATATCTTTTCCTTCGTTCTTAAAACGTGTCCTAGCCATCTCAACCTTCCTCTCACTATAGCCCTAGAAAGTGAGATGTGCCGATGTTTCAGAGCCATACTTGACCACTGTCATTAATGTAGCTTCCAATATTCTAGTCTCGGTTCACAGGTTTATCTTCCTATTCTTCCAAATTTGCTTCAACTGTGAAAAAGGACCCTTAGCCTGAGCCATTCTACTTTTTAAATTTTCACTGCAGCCATAGATATTTACTAATAATACTGCCTAGGTAAAAGAAGCTATCCGCTTGATCGGTCTTATCGTTCCCCACTATCACCTATTCACCTTCATCTACTCGTGGTCTATGCGACTTGGCCTTCTTAACATTAATTTTCAAACCTATTCTTGCACCCTGAACTCTCCAAAAATTCATTTATTTTGCCAGTATTTCTATGTAGGACACTTAGATCATCTACATATTCTAAGTTTAGGACAGGTTTATCTTCCCATTTGATTACACCGCCATTTTTCTTATTTCAGGTTTTAGTCACTCTTTATATCGGTCCATTTCTGTTTCTTTCTTTGTTTCGGTCTTTTAGTGTTTCTTTTTTACGTTTGTGTAGACAGGTTTTCAAATAAATAACCTTATTCCCACCTCAATGATAATATTCGATTTATTAAACAGTAGTTATTTTGTGAAGGTATTTGAATGACCCTATTCTTTTTCACAATTTGAAAACCAAAATTGAAACAAAACCTAAAAGCTCATATGACCATTACTTGTAGCAACAAAAATACAAAACCTTAACTGCTACTCTTTGTTTTAAGGAGTAAGGTCTAAGCCATTCCGATGGATGTACATAACAAAAATATACTCACTCCCTCACAGAGATTGGAGTGAGCACAGAAACTTACAGCCATAACTGTTACTATTGACTAGACTAGGTCAGATTCCGCCTAGTTGACAAGAATATAGGCTCCTCTCCCCAATTTCCTTCGAGGCAGGATTGGGCCCAAGCTTCATTATGGCAAAAGCAGGATGTCAGCTCTTATTCTAATCAAATTGGAGTGAGATCCAACTGTACACTCTGGCAAATGTCGCGACGATAATAATCTAGAGATCATCCGTTTCCCTTCAGAGAAATTGTATAGGGTATAGACCTTTCAACAGGTATAATTGGAACAGTTAACTTACTTCCCACCAATTTTACTGAGATCTGACAATTCCTTGCGGCATATGCCCTGGTGAAAAGAATTTATAGACCACCCCCCTTTTTTTCCATACTCCAAAATAGGCTAGATCGAATCTTGATTCACAAAAAGCAAAACCAAGACACTAGATCCGATCTTCCACTAAGTTTGCTTGAGACCCGACAAACCCTTATGGTAAGTGTCTCGACAACAAGAATATAGGGGCCTCTCTTGCCCTTCCCGATAAAGGTTAGACAAAATAGTGATCCCCAAAGGCATAGCCACTGCAATAGGTCTTACTTCCTATAAAGCCTTTTTAGATACAGCAACTTCTTTCAGTTGATGTACTAACGATAGTGATTCCTCAAGACATAACTAAGACACTATGTCTTACTTCCCATAAAGCGTGGTTAAGAAACAACAACCTCTTTTAGTAGATGTGCTGACGATAATGATCCCCCAATGCATAGCTACGATACTAGGTCTTACTTCCCATAAAGGCTGGCTGAAATGCAACAGCCTCTTTTAGTAGATGTGGTGATAAGAAAATTTTCAAAAACTACTCCTCTCCCAGCACCTAAAAATTGGATCCCAGCCGAACTTGTTTCAGACAAGTTCTGGACGTAACAACTTCCGCTTATTACCCTAACTATGCTTCTAGAATACCTCCAAGAAATAGCCCAAAAGGAGAAATAAGGGGCGTCCCATTTGTGACGTCTATTTTTGTCCTAGGAAGGTCGAAGTAGGAGGTTCACGACCTGTTTGCCAGAGAAAGGGGGGGGGGGGGGTCCGAAGGCACATTAAATTGAAGACTAGAAATACTACATTTTTGGGAAGTAGTGTATTTATTTGAAAACCCGTGTCCAGAAAAACAAAAAGGAAGGAACAATAAATAAATTTTTTTTTACAAAAACGGGCATCTACACTAACAAAAAGCCACAAGAACATACAAGTGCAGCCTCTACGAGAGGGGGAAAGACCAACAATTCAACCGTAGTTCAAACAAGGATACTAAACTGGAGGTGTTTCTGGGTCTTATATGCTAAACTTATTAATTCATCTTCAGTTCCATGTCCATTGGGATATGTGAGCAAGTGTTTGGTGATAACAGAAAAAGATAGAACTTTTATTTTATATATTTTAGTGAATATATTCTAGAAAGGCATAACATACAGCATATGAGCCAGCATAAAAGCGTTATAAAGACTTGTAAGGTGGTAACAGATGAAGCAGATATTCGGCTAGAAGTGTGAGCGATCAGAAGACTGAATGCGCGGGAAAAGGGTGTCCATAGGAAGCCTAGGCATGACACACAATCAACTGCCTTAATAACAGAAGTACCAAGGGATATTGCCTGTGATTAATTATCGTCATAACAATTAAAAAGAACAACTGGCGTCGATTGGGGAGAGGGTCAGTTGCCCCCTAGATTTTTATTATTTGATAACTTCCCTAAGGAGCAATAAATAGCCAGTAGTACTGAGATTCATAGATATAAGTTGCTGATAAAAGATCTACGTATCGAACAGCACATTAAAACCGAAATTGGTATGGAGCGGTTTAATTATTAAAAAAAAATAATAATAACTCAATAAAGGTTTCTTGTGTTGTGGAAACAACAATACGTTGGGAGAGAGTACATTGGAATACAGGCTCGCCACCATACAAAAAATTAAAGTTAAATTGGCGTTCTCCGGCAAAAACATGTGCACAATCAAAACAAGGCCTTCAGGCTTGTGTCCCCTAACCAGAATTCGGGATTTCCTATGATTACGACTTCCAGCTTTTTTCATGCAGTTCGCCCGTTTAATCCATTTTCCCTATTCCTACCTCATCTCGAAACAAATTCCTGCAAAATTTTTTTTCAGATATGAGATGATGAACCAAGTACCTCAAATTTCTTCTTTTTTTGGAGCAAGAGAGAGGCTGTCAAAAAAGTACAAACCTGATTTGTCTCTAATGCTGTACAACAATACAAATACCATCGTTTGAATTCCAGGAGAAACCTCATCGTTTCCTACTTCCCTCCTTGTATACACATATGACAAAAATAATATCAGATAGGATTTACCCCACTCTTATGCGTTATGGATTATAAGTATTGAGGTACAAATTGATCACCAAATTTTGAAAAAATCTTCAAATAAACAAATTTTCGACATGTTAAATTGCAAGGACCGAATAAATGACATAGTGGAACCAAATATTCGGTTCTCAACTACTACCAAATCGGCTTTTCCCGAGTTCTAGACATATTCATCAGCCCACAGTAGAGCCATAAAGATGAAGGAGGCCCAATGGCTAATACTTGCCCAACTTGCCCATACTAGCAAATAATGTCTGTAAAATTTCCGACTTGTACAGTGTTCTTCGGATAAAGCGCAATTGCACAAGGCTTGTCACGAGATATTTATCTATATTAAGCTCCAGTAATTTTTTCCTTTCATTTGACGATTAACACAAACATTTTAACCAGTTTACAAAACGTCAGAGTAGTGGGCAAATAATTTCTTCCCGTGTCTCATAAGGGACTTCCAAGTGAAATTGCCCCAAGTTCCCAGACGTTTCATATATGGAGCTAGAATTTCCATAACGTAATGAAGCATATGGAGCTAGGACCAGGTACAATTTGAAGAAAAAGAGACAATTAAGCCACACCCATCCTCAAAGTCGGCTCATTTATCTAAAGATGTAAAGTCCCAATTATACAAGCAAACAAAAAATTTAAAATAAACGACCCTTCCTGGGATGATTGATAGATTTACCACTACAATAAACAATTTTTGGGTTTATTCATGAAGCTCTTTAACATATTTCGAACGGCGTACAAAGAAAAAGAAAAATATACAACAGTCGATAGAAAAGTACTATAAATAGTGTGTTAGTACTAGCTCCTCGTGGTCTTAATACTGTCTTAAATATTTGCTGTAGAAAAGGAGCTGTCCAGAAGCTAGTTGGACCAACTATAACGGTTTTACTATCAAACACTAAACTATTTTTAGAAGTCAATTGAAGAATGCCCATTCTAATAGGTATATTAGCTGATGTATTTGTTTGTTTAAAATCATTAAAACCCTTAGCAAATTAAGTTTAAGGAAACTATAGATTTACAAACTATCTCCATCCTCAAATACATAGGAAACCGCCTAAAATTGTAAACATTCTTAGTCATCATATAATTCGTGTATTACTCTTTTATCTGAAATTTCTCGAATGTGGGCTCTAAGGACCTAGCCAAATTGGCTTCTGGACGATCCTAACATTGAATCTCTTTTGTAATTGCCTAAATCTTTAGATTTGTTGCTGGTCTAAACGATTGACTATACGTAGTTTTTTTTTTTTTTTTTTCAAAAATTGCTGAAAATTTTATATTAAATAATTAATAAAATAAATGATTTTTTTCAATTAATGAAAATCTGATAAGTGCTTATACATTATATCCTTGATTTTCAACTATTATTTATTCTGCGGCCATTCCGTTTTTGACATACTTTTTTTTTAATTCTTAGCAATATTTCAGAGCTGTAACCCACCCCCCCCCCCCCAAAAAAAAAAGAAGAACAAAAAGGAAGGATATAAGCTCTTACGGATGTGAGTACTTGCTCCTTATGGTCTTAATGCTGTCTTTAGGAGTTTGTTTGAGCATTTGCCATAGTTTTGTTGTGATCACGCGCAGGTCATCTAAACCAAAACCTAAAAAGCAATACATGTATAAACTTAGATTACCTAAACCTGACAGAAGATTGAAGGTCTGATGAAAAAATAAACCGTACATATATTTAAATGCTTTCCATTCGCAGCAGCATTATGTAAAAGCGTGCTACTCCAACGAGTTAATGCATCTACAGTGGCATTATAAAAAACTAGTGGCTAAAAAGTCATCGTTGCCAGTCAATTTTTTCAATTTAATAAAAGGTTTGATGATGAGAGGTTAGGTTAGATTAGATTAGACGAGGTTATGTTGGTTTAGGTTAGCTTAAGTTAGGTTTTTAACGCATTTCTGGCATTTAGAACCAAATTTAACCTAACCCAATCTAACCTAACTTTAACTTTTACCATCATAGGTTGCATAAGACTGAAAATCTGACTCGCAAAGCTAATTGAACCGAAACAGAGAAAAGGGAATTTCGAACATTCACCGGTGAATATCGACATTAACTAGATTTTGGACATTCACCGTAACACACACACACATATATATATAGATATATATACATATATGCCACCAGGCATGTTCGCAGGTGTATTTTGTAGCATTATGTGTATTTCATAAATAAAATATCTGTATGTGCACATATATATATATATATATATATATATATATATATATATATATATATATATATATATATATATATATATATATATATATATATATATATATATATATATATATATATATATATATATATATATAATAGCCAGAAAACCTCACTTTACAGGCCTCTTGGATAGAAAAAGGCCGAATTTTTGTTCTCTCTTCACTCACTCGGACGTTCAGCCGTCACGATAAACACTCTAACAGCTCGAGGGGCCTTCCAACCTCCCGAACACGCTCAGGCCTATATCTTTCGCAAGTATAGCCTCAGATCCCTTCCCTCAACTGGCTAAGCTTATCAGCTTGGGCCTTTTATTCTTACAAATACGGCCTTGTATTGCCTCTCAATTCGCTATTCAGAACCTCCTGCCTTCAGCACTCGCAAATCTTCAGCAACGATTATTTTCACAGAAACCCATTTCCAGTTTCTATTTAGAGAACTAATATACGTGTGCTACACCCCGTTTTTCCAAGAAAGTAAACTTCAAAATCAATAATGATCAGTTAGTAGTTGAGGCCTAAATCCTACGTATGGATAAACACACTACTAGACTTATGAATACCTATACAATAATCTTGAAATATAAAAGCAACATGGATAGTGGTATGGAAGGAGCCGACTATTATTACAAAACTCGACAAAACCAACCGACATGAACTCTTTCATAAGTGCGTTATTTGTAAACCAGACTCCTATGGCTAGGGTAGACAAATACTTTCCAGACAAACTTTTTTTTATATTATTTTAAAGAAATAATAGAGTCAAGAGAATGTGACATTCAGGAATCAGCTCAGTTGTCTTGACTTAAGTTCCATCCGTCCTTGAAGATCGACTTGGGGACTCTTTTTTTGCAATTGGCGTGGATCTGCCTTCCGTATTCCTTGGAATCTTCTGCTAATTGAAGAAGGTTCAAGAGGCGATGAGGCACGAAGTTATCTTTCCACATATTTGGAGGAACCCGAAGAGGGCGAGAACCGTGAATTTGGTCTTCGAAGATGATCTGCAATATGAGAGACTGACTCCTTTGCTAAACGTGACCGAGCCATCGAAGCTGCTGGAGCTAGATCCTAGTTGGGATTTATTGTTGAATATTAAGGCGCTCACTCAAGGAGTTCAACATTTGAGACTCTATCAATGTAGGTGACTCTGGCCATTTGGCTTAGGCATTTAGTTTCAATCGCTGCGAGTCGACACCGGTCATCCACCTTCAGCGCCCAAGTTTCACAAGAGCAAATTAAGAAGTGGGGGGTGGGGTGATCAAGGTAACGAAAAGTCGTATCTTGAGCCTTACGGACACATCCTTGCTATACCATATCAGTGTAAGATATTTGAAACTGGAACTTGCATGGGTAAGCCGCCTTTTTATACTTTTTGAGTGGTTGTTGTCGCTGGTAATCAGCCTACCCTGTGATCCTACTGAGACCGTAGGGGAGGGGGACAGGGGCCTGAGACTGCAACAGGAAACTATCACCTGAGAATTTCAGCCTGGAGTATAGACTTGGATGCTCGTAGTGTTGATCAGTGATCTCTTCATTCGTATCATAATCAACCGTTCTGACACGGATATTACGGACATAAGGGATCTCAGTGCTTTACAGGACATCAGAAAGTCTACTCTTTACTACTGGCTCTTCCAGCCACAATTAGACTAGCATTGAAGATTCTTCCTTCACCAGTCTAGGGAGGTGCGTTTCGGAAAGTCTCGCGATATCCTATTTATATCGGTTTGGTTTATTGAGAACAAGGTATATGTTGCCTTATTTGGCAGTCGTCCTAACGTTTGAGGTTCCAACAAATAAGATGAATTTCAGAAATAGCATAGCGATCAATCAATCAATTCATTACTCTAAAAACACACATGGTGTAAACATGGAGTAAACAAGAAAAAAAGACAATACATGAACAAAACACCTTCTATTTACCTTCATATCAATATAAGAAACACACTTAATAAGCAAAGAAAAAAAAAGAAAAAAGAAAGACACTAAACAAGCTACTCGTCCGATCCAACGATTTCTCAAACCGCGATCTCCGTTCCACAGTGACTTTGATAGGATATATGACCCCACACAAAGAAACTAGGCGATGGCTTTAGGCCTACAAAGGTATTCCAAGTAATAACTCGGCATACCAGGAAAACAAAGATCGCGACATCCTCTTATCTGAGATAGCAAACACATTCCAAAAAGATGACAGAGCAAGCAGATGGGGTACAGCAAATGCATTGTAGATTATTGATAGTATACTTCTTTTATATCGAGCTTTACACGAAACAAGGACACCGTACGTCTTACGAAGCTCTGAACCGACAAAATCTAGCAAAAGCGATTGGGTATATCTCAAACCACTCCCAATAGGAAGTCCCGGGTAATTGCGATAATGGCACCGGATGGCATAATGGCGATCATGGCACCGGATGACTATTTAGACTAGTGGTTTTCAACCGTTTTTGGGCCATGCCCGATCTAGAAATTTCTAAAATCCCTATGCCCCCCTTGTGATATTAAAATTTTCGTATTCAAAATTTTTGATGTATTCATTTAAGGAAGCTTAAAAGGTGTTTTTTTTTTCGAGTCTTCCTCTAGTCATATTCTATGCCAATGAAAAATACTAGCATCAAATAATATGCTGATAAAAATACATAGGCATATTATAAAAAACACCTTTTATACAATGCTTGACGCTATTACAATACTATTATGTATTTTATTTCCTTTTTAAAACGCATACGAATGTGACGTCATTCACAAGAAAAATATATTTTTTTTAAATTAAGGCTCTAAAGTATAGTCAGCCAAAGGGTGCACGTCCTCCCCATGACCCACCAAATTATTGCCGCGCCCCACCGGTGGGGCCTGCACCTCATGTTGGGTATTACGGATCTAGATAAACATACTTGGGGGAGGGCCGATTACGTGGTTTACCAATTGCAACAATCTCTTTTTTCAGCATTCGTCCTATTTTTCTACATTCTATGCATAAAATATCAAAATTTTCTTTAATGGCCAAAATAGTCCAGCTCAGATTCAATATGGCGTCAGCGTAATTCAGAAGCGAAAGATCAAGGCCTCGGTAAACGTATGTCGTACGAACTTTCTTGTGAGACTCCAGCACACAGTTGTTATATATTGGAAGTGAAGACACGCCACCTTGCATAATCACTTTCCAGACACTTATTGCAACCTGCGAGACTATAAAACCGTCCCGCGTCGGTACTTTAATAACAACGTATAGTTTGCTAAAGATATGCCTAAAAGCACATAAAATTGAGCAATCTAGACCACGATCCTTTGCACTGATTAAAAGTCGAGGATGTATCCCCAAGTCAAACGCACGTGACATATCGTGACCAGCTACAACAGCAATATCAACTTTCTCTTCAACATCAAATAAAACATTAGTAATAACTCTGTGTACATGTTGGCGGCCGTAACCTTTTTTAAACTGATTTTGTGGTGTTGAACAAACTTCAGTGACCTTGTCAAAACTATCAACTCTAGCAATATGCACATCACTGGTGCAATCGTGACTGACCTATATGAACTACATTTGCTTTCATGTTTCCTTAATCACCGGCGTTACAACACCACCACAGAACACATCTGGGAAAAACTGGGAAGGCTCCAGGGTCGGAGTCTTCAACGTCGTTAAAGGATTCCCATTCGCGAGATTCTTAGTAATCAAATAGTCGGCTGCCTCAAACATCGCATGGCCTTCGCAGGTTACCCCAGACGCAGTAGCACACGTTCCATTCTTGTTCGGTTGTATTTCACTTTATTTTAAGAAGAAAAAAGCTTTCTTGGCTTCTTTCTGCACAGCAGTAAGCATCTCCTCTCCGTCCCAGGCAGAGGCCAGCTATACCTCTAACGATAATGTGCCCTTTTGGGGTCCCGCGCCGCCTAAATTCAACTATTTTTGGAAGAAGGCTTGTGACTGGCGGAACACAACCCTACGCCAATGGACCCTTTCCAGAATGCATCGAACGGGTTTGCACCCCCTCTACCTGCATTATGACCCCCCAGACGTGGATATTCCAGGGATGTTGAAAGATCACCGAGAGACATGATCTCCCCTTGGTCTGCGCCGCCCCACCAGGAGGTGCCCTGCATATTTGCAGAAAATTTCACTATCGGCCACCAGGGGAGATGCTGAGTGGCTTGGGAGAATCCCTCACTAAGACTGAAACTCAATTACTACCTTGTGATTTAAAGAAAGATTGTCGGAAAAGCGATTATCTGTCCTAGTTCTTCTGCGGGTTAAACAGTTTTCTAGCTATACATTACAGTATTTTCCCGACTGCTATGGGGGAGAAACCTGATTCCGAATACAGAGGAACAAAGCCTCAGCAGTGTAGCGTTGTTGACAAAAATAACAAGATGAGATGGGTGCAAACTCCCATCTTATTTTGTTTTGCACGTGGTAATTTCAATGTAACTTTTGGTTTTAGTACTTAAAGACTTACCTGAATAGTATTCCAAGGTAGGCGACCATTGGCTATTATTCTTCATAATAAGAGCTAGAAGTAGACTTCCAGCTGCAATTAAAGATTCAGATTCAAATATGAGGTCATATTCCATCAAGGATGATTCGAGTATATACCGAGCCAACGTTAGAGTCTCCAGGCTAAGTTTGGCACACTGAAAAGAAAATAGAAACAAAAATCAGAACGTTTTATTTTAGTTTAGCTTCCATCCTGTCAACAATATGGTGTCCACGATGACCACTAATCAAAATTTACTATTTTTCCTAGACTAAATTTTTGAGCAAGATGCTAAAATTAAATCATCATGAATTACTGAGTATATGACAACAAAGATCAACTTATTGGGTTCCAGGCTATGTTGCATGTAATAAAAAACATATTTTCAGGTCAACTACTTTCAGTTCAGATTTTGTTCAACCATTGTCAATCCACCGCTCTCGTTAAATTAGAAGCACCTGAAAAAAATTTCCACTCTATAGCTTGCTCTTCGAAGCCACGCCTCATACGTAAGGGTGCCCTAACTTGATGCCTAATTTTAGCCATTTTTCTGTTGATCACGGCATACACATAAAGCATATGACACCAATGAGACAATGATATAAATTTTCAGGGATTGGTACTTTTAAATGAGAACCAAGTTTTTTAAACTTTAAAAAGAACTAAAGCCAAAGCGATCAGCTATGCAAAAAAAAGAAAAAAGAAAAAAAAATCGAACAAGAAACAATAAGAACTAAAAAATATTACAAAATAAAATCAGGACAGAATTAGAATCGGATTTTTTTGTTCCTTCTTTCAATACTATTGCTTTTAGTTTCCGATTAAAACACCTTTAATGCTGATTCTGTCCACATATTCATAAAAAATTTTTAGCTTTAACTTCAACGGCCTAAAACCTCGTTTCTTGTTTTTTTTTTCTGATATTTTCTGTGTTTAAAATTGCTTCTCTATCTTTCTTAGTTTTAATTTTCATCGCCCACTACTAGCTTTAGATTATTATTTAATTTTAAAATTAGTTGACAGATTTTCTTCCTAAAATCTACCAACTGTTCATTTACAATTTTTCCGAGATTTTTAGAGGTAAATTCCTCTTTTATTTCTTTTTTTTGACAGAATTTAAGATTCACGAAGATAAGTATTAGATTATTCGTTCCATCAGCACAACAAAAAAGCCTTCTTCCATTCATTTTTTTTTGAAGCGACGAAAAAAATCGTGCTAGATTATAACTTTTATCAACATTTAGTGATAATATAATATTTTAATTAGTTTTTTTGGAGCAACAACAAAATTGTGCTAAATTCCCGCTTTTGTCGACATTTAACGGAAAATCTTCGTTTCTTTTCGTTTTTAAGATCGACAAAGAGAACCGTGCTCGATTAGAGCATTTTATAGGAAAGTCATCTATAATTTCCTTCTTTAAGAAAATGTTGTTCTTTGTTCTTTTTTTTCTTTCTTTAAGGACTCTACCCTCAACTCAACTTCACAACTGATAATGACCTATATTGTGTTTACACCAAGAATTTCAAGTCTCATTTAGAATTTCAAAATAGCTCGGAAAAAAGACAAACACTCAAAAGATACAAACTTAGTAAAAAAAAAACTTTACGTGTCAAAGATAGACAAAATTATAATAACCATTCCCTTATTATATTTAAACAGCCTAGAACTCAAAGAGAGCTACGTTTTAGTTGCAACATCCGGTTTTACTGTTTCAAACAACTTAGGCTATTTTTTTCCAATTTAGCTGAGGGAACAATGGGTTCTAACTTTGGCCTTGGCCGGTAAGCTGCAGTCTGGGGAAAATTCTGCAGTTTTACTAAACAGTATAGTTAAACTGTTTGCAAAAGAACGATTATGCGTACCGCTTAGAAACAGAACATTCATATATAACCGCTTAAGTTCACCGAGAGTGAAACGATCCATAGGGGTTTATACACCACAGTGAGCAGAATTATACTATAAAACACTATAATTAGCGACAAAGCTGCCCCAAACTGTTTGTTACTTTTTTTAGTTATAATACTATGAGCTTACTCAAATTGGCACACAGAATATTGGAGACATCGACAAGAGAATATAAACACAAAGCATTACAACTACCCACAGAGTGACATCAAAGCCGGAAAATCCAGTCATCCTATGGAAAAGATATAATTAGAGGATTATATTCGGCAATAGAAATGTATTAAGCATACGTATTATAAACACAGTTTAATGATCTCATTTCACGAAAGTGAGTTTAGTTTCCTTAGTTTTTTTTTTTTTTTTTTTTTTATAATATCTACCACTTCTTCTACGGTACAGAAAATGTATCTGTGAGCAATTAGAATAAGTCCACTCTTCGGATCGTAATAATTATTTATATACGCTTTTAAAAAACCAGTTAGTTATTTTTCTAACGATTATTTTGCCCCCCCCCCCCCAAAAAAATCGAATAAACAGACATACTTAACAAAATACCAAATTTTACCTGGCATTTAGAATGCATTTATCAATACGAGACCATTAGAATGGCTTCAGCCCCTTATTTCACCCCATACGCCTCTATATCAAATTAATAAAATAAGTACCCGGGAGTATCTTCTGAGGTAGCTGTATGACAAGGGAAATGCCAAATTGAAATCAACTGCTTTTAGCATATTTATTTCCATTTTGAGAACCTCTCGTCTTGTATATGCATCGTCGCATATATATAAGAAGTCATCAACAGCAGGGGGGCATCGCTCCTTAAAAAGAAAAAATGTTCAGTAAATAGTAAATTTTTCATTTACACTCGCTGTGTTTCAGTGTACTGCGTACATACATGACTCAAACAGAAAACTGATGGGGTGAATGTAGATTTGTTTCTATCCCCCCTCCACCCCCTACTTGCTAGGAAATCTATATTGTAAAAAATCCTCATTAAAAACAATATTTAATTGATTACGATTAAAACTGTGCAAAAAGAACAAAGCAAATAAAAGACAGGGCTACTGCAAATAGCAACACTGTTTGGGCTAACAGACTTATGACTCCCCACACCAGACAAGTCATCACAGCAACAAGTATTCAGAGCTTTACCATGAACTTTCCAAGGCCTTTTAAGATTTTTCTCCCATTCAACGACACCTTACTCTCCGTGTGGTCCAGGTTGAACTGCCAAAAAAGGACTATTTTTGGTAACCTATCATCCTTCACCCGTAAAATATGACCTAGTTATCATACTCTTTCCTTCATTATGGCCCTAGACAATGGGAAAGAGCCATGGCTTCCTCTCTAATATAAAGTCGCTGAAATGGACACCTAAAACGCCCGTGAGAATTACTATCAAAGAGAGGAGGCGAGAGAAATAGAATTTCAATCAAAATATGTAAATCGAGGGTTAATTGTACAAATTTAAAAATTTTGAGGGAGAAGGGATCCCTGTCCAAAGGCCTCTCCACGCTTAACTACAGGTAATATCAACAAGCCCCACCACATAAGCTTTTGGAGATTTGATTTGATACTGCCAATATAAATCGACAACAATGCATACGTTAATTATGTGTCATATAAAGCCTATATATAAATGTTAGAAAATTCAGTAAAAAAATCCGCCAGCAATGAAACTGGAGTCTGCAGTCTGTAATACACGAATCTGGCCTTCAACCCAGCAGTGGGTACTCTACCTCCCAATTACGACAATAACAAAGTGGAACTTGAAGGGTATGTAGTACTTATAACCCAGTGTTCGTGTCAAGCGGCATCTGTGAAGAATTTGGCAGCATTTATCCTGCTAAATGATACATATTTAGAACACAACTGAAAATTAGCAAACTAAGAACATAGATGTAGTAGTACATATTCACAGACAGTATTCCATTTCTGTACATTTTCATTTTTACCTTTGCCTGGGTACCGTAGTAGGAGGATATTACAAAAATTTGGAATAGATAGTATTTTTAGAACAGTTGTGGTAAGAAGGCTGTTAGATATTAACCTCAGTCAGTTGCCACCTTTCTACGATCTTCTGTGATTTTCTGTTTCTTTCTTTTTTTTTTTTTTATTTTTTTTTGTACCAAATTATTGTATCAATGGGTAAGAAATAAATGATTATTATTTTAGCAGATTCCATACACTACGTACAATCTTACATTTGACGTATGAATCAGGGCAGAACATAGTCTGATAGACCAATGCCTCCCCAAGAAGCCATAGACAAAGCCATCTCCTTCAAAGAGACTTATCTCCTAAAAAGCTATAATTCACTATCTTTTCTTGAGTTCACAGAGACACTAGAAATTATGTTCTAACCTTAATGCCTTTTCTTAAAAACACAAGCTCAAATAAGAGTTAGTTATATAAGGTATTGAAATATCGATTTATGAGCTTTTTAGACAGAGAACCCTTTTTAGCGTTTAAAGGCAATTGGACCATTCATACTGAATTTTTAAGCTTTAAATCATGTGCAAACTTATTCCGCTTGATCTACATTAAAATAGCGACGAAGACCACACTGCCTTTCCATCACAAACAACAAAAGTACGAAGAACAAAAGGGAAATCTTTTTGTAAGACAGTGGAGATAATTTGAATGAATATTTCGGCCCTATGTCCAAGGGCCGTCCTCAGCAAGACAAAAATATATAAAAGAAAAAAAAGACTCACAACAACAGGCGACCAATAAAACCAAAAAAGTGGAAATTTTTTCAAAACAATCCTAGCATTATTACTTCAGCGAAGTTCAACCAGGACTGATAAAAAGTAAGGTAAAACAAGACGATTCAATGAAATGAAAGAAAATAAATTAAAAACATGTTCTTATTGCTAATCCAGCCTTTTTGGCAGCTAACCTCAAAGGTCTTTTTGTACCCGGTTCTGTGTTAATGTCTATCGGTTTTTTAGAATATTTTGTAGGATTATTTTTTATTATATTTGTGTATAGAGCATTTAGTGTATAATCCCCCAATTCTCTATTTAAGTAAATATTATTATTAATCTTAAGTTTGATTTCAATTGATTTTCGGACTACATGTATTATGCCTAGGTCTTTGCTAATAAGGGTGGATTCATCAAAAAGTATATTGTGGCTAGGATTTTCAAAAATATGGCTGCCTAATGCAGAATCAGATGAAACAGTGGAAATATTAGAATTTAAAGCTTTGACTATATCATCTTTATGCTGTTGTATTCGCTTTTCTAAATTCTGGTGTGTTCTACCTACATAGTATTTGCCAAAATTGCATGGTATTTGATACACCCTTCTTTGGCGAGTAACTGGGGTTTTATCTTTACCAGAATTTAGAAAATTTATGATTCTAAAATTATTTGTGAATACTACATGCAGATTATTTTTTGTGCAAACTTTTTTAAGATTTGTAGTGATTTTTGGGATATAGGGGAGGTAAATTATATTTAAGGGCTTGTCAGACATCTCACTTGGTAAACTACCATTAATTTTACGGAAATGTCTTTTCAGTCTACAGTTAATTACATTATTAATAAATATCATAGGATACCCATTTCCAAAAAGTATGTCCTTGATAAAGTTTAATTCTGCTGTGATGTGGGAATCAGAACAAATATTTAGGGCGCGATCGACGAGGGATATTACGACTGCTCTTTTAACTTGAGGGGGGTGGTTTGATGTAAAATGCAAATATCTATTATTTTGTGTTGGTTTTCTATAAATAGTAAAATTGAGTTTATCAAAGCTACGAATAACTAACACATCTAGGAATGGGATTTTATTTGCGATTTCCCCTCTCCGGGTTACTGGCGAATATTTATGTGGAACATATTGAAAATTGGGCATTAGATTCGTATTTTTTGAAACATATTTTTTGGGGACGGTACATGGATGACGTAATTTCACTCTGGAACTATGGGGAAAATGAGATTAAGGGTTTTTTAGATCACCTTAATACATATGATAGAAATTTACAGTTTACTTTAGAAATTGAAATCGCAAATAAAATCCCATTCCTAGATGTGTTAGTTATTAGTAGCTTTGATAAACTCAATTTTACTATTTATAGAAAACCAACACAAAATAATAGATATTTGCATTTTACATCAAACCACCCCCCTCAAGTTAAAAGAGCAGTCGTAATATCCCTCGTCGATCGCGCCCTAAATATTTGTTCTGATTCCCACATCACAGCAGAATTAAACTTTATCAAGGACATACTTTTTGGAAATGGGTATCCTATGATATTTATTAATAATGTAATTAACTGTAGACTGAAAAGACATTTCCGTAAAATTAATGGTAGTTTACCAAGTGAGATGTCTGACAAGCCCTTAAATATAATCTACCTCCCCTATATCCCAAAAATCACTACAAATCTTAAAAAAGTTTGCACAAAAAATAATCTGCATGTAGTATTCACAAATAATTTTAGAATCATAAATTTTCTAAATTCTGGTAAAGATAAAACCCAAGTTACTTGCCAAAGAGGGGTCTATCAAATACCTTGCGATTGTGGCAAATATTATATAGGTAGAACACACCAGAATTTAGAAAAGCGCATACAACAGCATAAAGATGACATTGTCAAAGCTCTAAATTCTAATATTTCCACTGTTTCATCTGATTCTGCATTAGGCAGCCATATTTTTGAAAATCCTAGCCACAATATACTTTTTGATGAATCCGCCCTTATTAGCAATGACCTGGGCACAAAACAGGTAGTCCGAGACTCAATTGAAATCAAACTTAAGATTAATAATAATATTTCCTTAAATAGGGACTTGGGGGAATATACACTAAATGCTCTATACACAAATTTAATTAAAAATGATCTTACAAAATATTCTAAAAAACCGATAGACATTAACACAGAACCAGTTACAAAAAGACCTTTGAGGTTAGCTGCCAAAAAGGCTGGATTAGCAATAAGAACATGTTTTTAATTTATTTTCTTTCATTTCATTGAATCGTCTTGTTTTACCTTACTTTTTATCAGTCCTGGTTGAACTTCGCTGTAGTAATGATGCTAGGATTTTTTTTAAAAAATTACCACTTTTTTGGTTTTATTGGTCGCATGTTGTTGTGAGTCTTTTTTTCTTTTATATATTTTTGTCTTGCTGAGGACGGCCCTTGGACATAGGGCCGAAATATTCATTCAAAAACCCCTCTCCGGGTTACTGGCGAATATTTATGTGGAACATATTGAAAATTGGGCATTAGATTCGTATTTTTTGAAACATATTTTTTGGGGACGGTACATGGATGAAGTAATTTCACTCTGGAACTATGGTGAAAATGAGCTTAAGGGTTTTTTAGATCACCTTAATACATATTATAGAAATTTACAGTTTACTTTAGAAATCGAAATCACACATAAAATCCCAGTCCTAGATGTGTTAGTTATTCGTAGCTTCGATAAACTCAATTTTACTATTTATAGAAAACCAACACAAAATAATAGATATTTGAATTTTACATCAAACCACCCCCCTCAAGTTAAAAGAGCAGTCGTAATATCCCTCGTCGATCGCGCCCTAAATATTTGTTCTGATTCCCACATCACAGCAGAATTAAACTTTATCAAGGACATACTTTTTGGAAATGGGTATCCTATGATATTTATTAATAATGTAATTAACTGTAGACTGAAAAGACATTTCCGTAAAATTAATGGTAGTTTACCAAGTGAGATGTCTGACAAGCCCTTAAATATAATTTACCTCCCCTATATCCCAAAAATCACTACAAATCTTAAAAAAGTTTGCACAAAAAATAATCTGCATGTAGTATTCACAAATAATTTTAGAATCATAAATTTTCTAAATTCTGGTAAAGATAAAACCCCAGTTACTCGCCAAAGAGGGGTCTATCAAATACCATGCGATTGTGGCAAATATTATATAGGTAGAACACACCAGAATTTAGAAAAGCGCATACAACAGCATAAAGATGATATTGTCAAAGCTTTAAATTCTAATATTTCCACTGTTTCATCTGATTCTGCATTAGGCAGCCATATTTTTGAAAATCCTAACCACAATATACTTTTTGATGAATCCGCCCTTATTAGCAATAACCTAGGCATAAAGCAGGTAGTCCGAGAATCAATTGAAATCAGACTTAAGATTAATAATAATATTTCCTTAAATAGGGACTTGGGGGAATATACACTAAATGCTCTATACACAAATTTAATTAAAAATGATCTTACAAAATATTCTAAAAAACCGATAGACATTAACACAGAACCGGTCACAAAAAGACCTTTGAGGTTAGCTGCCAAAAAGGCTGGATTAGCAATAAGAACATGTTTTTAATTTATTTTCTTTCATTTCATTGAATCGTCTTGTTTTACCTTACTTTTTATCAGTCCTGGTTGAACTTCGCTGAAGTAATGATGCTAGGATTGTTTTGGAAAAAATTTCCACTTTTTTGGTTTTATTGGTCGCCTGTTGTTGTGAGTCTTTTTTTTTCTTTTATATATTTTTGTCTTGCTGAGGACGGCCCTTGGACATAGGGCCGAAATATTCATTCAAATTATCTCCACTGTCTTACAAAAAGATTTCCCTTTTGTTCTTCGTACTTTTGTTGTTTTTGATCTACATTGTGATGTTATAATATACCATAATTCGAAAATACCAGATAAATCCGTTAAAGTGATTATTGCTGTATAAGAGAATAACATTCCTGCGGTTAAGGTAGGAAATAAGACCAAGGTCCAGGGTATTTTTTTTTTACAGTTTAATTTACAGTTGATTTTTTTTACAAAGTAGAAGAGCCAAGATCCAGGGCACCTTTTTACAACTTAATTTACAGTTTAAGCCGAATAGCCAAGGTCCAGGGTATTTATTTTTTACAGTTTAATTTACAGTTTTTTTTTTTTTTTTTTTTTTTTTTTTTTTTTTTTTTTTTTTTTACAGTTTAAATAGAATAGCCAAGGTCCAGGGTATTTTTTTTTTTTTTTTTTTTTACAGTTACAATTTTTTTAGGTTTGGAAGAATATGAAGATAAATCTGCAAACCAAGATTAGAATACTGGAAGGTACAGTGATGACATTGGTTCTGAAACGTGGACGCTCCGAAAGACGGAGGAGGCTTTGTTAGATGTTTTCCAACCGAATTGTCTACGGATTCTCTAGGGTACTCATATGACTCACCTTGTTTCAGACAGTAAGCTTTACAAAAAATGTGGTTCTACCCCGCTTTCTAAGGCTACAATAAGAGAAAGGTTGAGATGGCTAGGCCAAGTACTGTGGATGAAGGATGCTGAACATTGCTGAAGATTTGTCCTTTCCGGACAACCATCTAGGACGAAACGAAAAGCAGGATATCTTCGAATTGGGTTGAAAGAGGTAATAAGGAAGGATTGAAGGGAAATTTTGAAGTTCTTGGGAGAGTTTAAAGGGGGAGGCTGTGAATAGATAGGGTTGGAAGAAAAGCGTCCGTAGCTATTTTGGCCTCAGGCGGCTTGATGCTGCAGGGATTTGTTAGTAGTAATAGTATTATAGTCCAAAAATAACTTTGAAATATCTCCATATTTTGAAAAAAAGAAGCAAATTTTAGTAAGTAATTTAACTTCATTAACATCCATGGCAATCATACCTCAAATTTGGATGATATTAGAAAGGCTGTAGCTCCAACTAACTGCAAGGCGTCTCTTTTGATGTGCACCTTCGATAAGAATAAATCTACCAATTTAACGGCCGTATATAACGATTCATGATTCATCTCAAAAGATTCCTGCACTTCAACCATCCAATCAACAAGAATAACTCGCATAGATTTTGTCAAATCGGCCTGAATTTCGAGATAAGGCTTGACCCGGAACATTGCCTAAAAAAAGAGATAAAAAAAAAAGAAGAAAAACATAGGCCAGCAACAGCAAATCAGTAAAAAGACAGATTAATTACTAAAGAGTTGAGACGTATAATTGAAAGCAAATACGCTAGTGGGTTTTTAACTTACAATAAAAACAACGACACTTCAAAGTATCCGTGTTAGTTGAGAGTAAATAAAACGAGCAGCTCTCGTCGATTATAAGCGAACTTCAATAAAATGGTAGTCGAAATCAAATGTGTACCATGTACTTACTTGCTTGTAATTGCGGAGGGAATCAGGCGTCCCTACCTTGCCCGGCATCAAGGATCTTCGACACCCGTTTGGACAATTAAGTGCGGTCTGCAGCCAGGTGCTTTGCAAGTGACAGACATTGGGTTGTCCATCTGTGAACGAAGTTTTTGAACTCTCTTTTAGATTCAATATCGGATTTTATCAAGTTGCACTCGTTTTTACACTACCATTTACTCACAATATGATCAAAATAAGAAAATATGCGTATAACTTTTGTGAAATGTGTAAAACACTCAAAACTACTTGCTGTTCTGCTCAATATCACACCATAAAATTAGACTTTTTGAGAGCTAATTGAAAGAGGTTTCAGCCTTCTACTATTTAGTCTGAGAATTACTGCAACCAAGGGCATTTGTCTTCAGAAGCAAATAGATCAAAACAGTTTTTGAAGAAAAGACATTACGTATCGTAATACTGTATCCTGAAGTCTCTTCACCCGACTGCAGTAGGTGTTAAAAGTCGAAAACAGGTGAATAAATAACTCTGGAATATTTAAAACCATACACGCCATCATCCGCAGGCGATAATTATACTTGCAATCCTCACTACCAAAACGGAGGTCTAACATGAGCTTTTTTCGTGTGATGACACTTTCCATTTCTTCAGGAAAAAAACACCTGACTCACCCCCCCCCCCCCTCGAAAGACTTCTATCCAGGTATGCGGACGATTCTGTTGTCAGATTATTATTAACACTAATAATAAGTCAAATTACTAAATAATAATTTCTTCTTTAGCACTAAGATAACAATGGATAATAATCAATCAATGATTATAAATTCTTGATGCCCGTTACAGCATGTCTTCTAGCCCCAGATAACGTTCTGCATCATTTTCGTTTTCGGCTTTTTGCGATTCTAACTGTCGCTTGTCTTCTAAGTGTAAATTCGGCAAAAGCTTATAACAGTATAAGAAACCAATAGAATGTTGCAATTTCATTTAAATTTCCAATATGTTTTACTTTTATGCTTTGACGAATTTATAAATAAATCAAGACAAAAAAAAAAAAAAAAAAAAATGCTCCGTGCACTTCTGCAATTGATTTCACATTCCAAGTTGAAAAAAGAACAAACATTTGACTTAGGAATCAATTTTAAAGACACTTCCTTTAGAACTGATTCTCTTCCATATCGTGATGAAAATTAAGGAAGAATTCACCCAAGAGGGAGATGGGAGGGCGGTGCCTAGTCCTTCTCTTCCAACCCTAATTAAATCCAAACACAACACAAATAAAATCACTACCGCTTACGATTTTTAATGTCCCGATACATATTTGCGTTTTTGAAAATACTCCCACCCGTCACAAAAAAAAAAAAAACGGCACATACACTTCCTCCAAAAATAACAAAAATTCAATCACCGCTAGGACTTAATACATTCTACTCCTATTTAATATTGATTGAATTATGGTTAAGTTGTCGGCAAAATAAAAATTAAATATATGTTCAAAAAACTTTCTACTATTTCAATAATGACAGCAGACACAACCCCATTGAAATATCCACAAGATTTCCTGTGAATAAGGTATATGTTCCCTTTGAAACAAGCGATTTTGCAACAAGCCTGCAGCTGTAACTTACATCACAAGAACAATATATTTACATTTTTGGATTCGTTAGTATCAAATCTATCCATTTACAAAACCAAAATTTTGATAGTAATTGCTGTTTTAGATAAGGATCTAAACTTGCTTAAAAATCAAAAAATAACCTTTTCTCAAATATTATTCAACCAATTTTTAATGCATTCTTAATAAAAAAAAAAACATTGTACATTAAATTTCAAAATTCTAATTCAGTAAACAGATAAAACTGAATATCAGCAATTTAAAAGATAGCAACTTTCATCTTTCGTTGATATGCTAAAAATACAACAGAGCAGATAAATAACATACCAGGATAAAAAGTTACAAACTTGAAGAGAAAAAACCTTAAAAATGAGAAATAATATATATTTAAAAATAGGGAATTGTCCATGTAAGATCCCTTGCTTTTTTTTTTACTAATCCTAGTTTTTCTACGCGAAACAATTTTATTAAGCAAGGTCAGACTTTCTCCCATTAGAAACCCTACATCAAAGATCGAATGTCCAATCCCCCTACCCCTCTAAAAACAAAAGAACTATGACAAAATTAAATTTAGTTAAATTTAAGATATTTTTTTGCTGCATGATTACACTTAATTGATTAGCTCTAGTTGAGTTTTATAGAAAAGCACAAACAAATCACGACAAATTTATACTTCTCATTTCTTCATCTACTGTGGCATATAGACATAAGATTTTGTCAGCTGACATAAATCTTTCCCAGATAAGATCAGCACTACTAGCAGATTCAACCCCTCCCCTCATTTCTCAGCATCATTAGCAGTTGTGCACTTCTTAAAAAAAACAAACAAAAAAACAACTCAATGACTAATTATTCGTTAACGAGAGGTCAATTCTGGAAGTTTTAAAGGCAAGATTTTTTGTCAACCCATAGGCATTAACTGCAATTTAGACGGGGAAACAACGAGAATAAAAGCAGAATAGTAAGATTAAAACTGTGTTGAACTAAAATAAGATTAATAAAAAATGAAAAAATATAACTTAAATGAGTCTGAAAATCTATAGCATTTCATATTTGGTGCGAAAATAACTTCTTTTTTTTTAATATTTGGTGCGATGGCTTTAAACGATTGTTTGCCTCTAATTTCAAGCAAATTAATGGTCCTATGTCAATTCTATATTCTTGGTCAACCTTCTTAAGACCATAGGCGGGCGTGTCTTGTTTGCCTCTCATTACAGGCAATCTAACGGTCTTATGTCAATTTTAAATTCTTGATCAACATGATGCCTGAGACTCTAGGCAGGCATGCCTTTCCAAAAACTAACCTGACAAGTATGTGTCCAATAAAAGAGTCATGCATAATCCCGCCATTTACCCGTGCAGCCCCAGCCATTTAAACATTTGCCTCTCAATTACTTGAACTATCTGTCTTGGCTTTTCTCTGTCTACAATTAGCCATGTCTTGATGCAACCATATGCAACCTACTGCAAAATACTTAATAATTTCAATTCAAAATCAAAAACTTTTTTAAAATGCACAAAAATTGTTTATATACATTTTAGCTACGTTTTTATGGGTCGGACAAACATATCAGGGGGGTGTGGGTTCAAAACCCCCTAGCCCTCCCCCTGGACACGGCCTTGAACATGCGACCATATTCCAGTTCAAAACCGTTATTTGGGCTAATTCCTGTTAACCATCTGATCTTTATTATCGCTAAGTACGCAACTTTTATGATAAATGCACGTGGCGTAGGTTACCACGTTATGCGTAAAACATAAAACAATTTTATAGGTCTCTTTCTTTAAGGAAAAACGAATCTTCTTCTCATTATTAGTAGTAAGGTGTAAAACTTACTCTAAATAATTTGTAATTGTTGATGATGGCTACAAAATGAGGACTAATCCACTTACGGTAATGGTCCCGTCTAGGGACAAGTGCAGATTTTGGGCTCCACAAGCCCCTAGCATGATAAAAGAAGAACTAAGCTAGATACAAACATAAATACCTCTCTTTTTTTCATATTTTCAAAAATGTCCATCGCATAAATAGAGACACAAAAAGGGTCTGTCCAATTTTCTTTATCAAAATCTGCTACACCAGGTGGAGGGACACTGAAATAAAATATAATGAAAAGATGTGTCCATTAATATTGTCAAAAACAGTTTTGGTAAATTCAAACTTCACGTAAAGCACAAAAATACAAAAAAAGCATGATGAGGATGGGAAATAGGAAATGGAAAAAATAGGTATAGTATAAAAAATGAATAGACCATAGATTCAGCGTATCAGAGAACCTTACTGTAGAGGTTTCAAGCTCCTATCTGCAAAAATGTGGAATTTTGTATTTTTTGCCAGAAGAAAGATCACGGATGTGTGTTTGTTTTTTTGTTGTTGTTTTTTTTTCCCCAGGGGTGATCGTATCGACCCAGTGGTCCTAGAATGTCGCAATAGGACTCATTCAAACGGATATTGAAAGTTCTAGTGCCCTTTTTAAGTGACCAAAAATATTAGAGGGTAACTAGGCCCCCTTCCCCGCCTTTTAGCCCAAAATCGTCCGAACAGAATTTTGAAATAGCTATTTTGTTCATCATAGTTGAAAAGCCCAATAACTTTGCCTTTGGATATAACCTGACGCCCGCACAGCCCCATTAAGCTAAATAATACAGCAATTGGGGGGAGTACTCAATGCTTTATACACAAAATTTAATTAAAAATGACTAAACAAATTATATTACAAAACCAGTAGCCAATACCGATGAGCCTGTAATAAAAAGACCGTCTAAGTTAGCTGCAAAAAAAAGAGCAAGAATCTAAATTTTTAAAAATGTTCTTGATTTGTATCTACCTGAATGAATTGCCTTGTTTCGTGCTGTTTTATCTTCAGTCCTGGTCGACCTTCGCTGAAGTTATCATTCTGGGACTGTTTTAATTTTTGATTATAGTTTTAAATATCGCATTTTATTGTAAGTCTTTTTTTTTATTTATATACGTGGTTTGCTGAGGACTGCTCTGGGATACAGAGCCAAAATATTGATTTAAGGTTTAAACAAATTTCCCTATTTTAGATAAATTCCCTAATTTTCACTTGTTATTTTTTAAAATACGACAAAGCTGAAATTAAACTAAATTAAAAACTAAACCTGACCCTAAACAAATCATCTAAGACTGTGAAATGAATCAAAACTTTAGACTATCTTTTATTAAAGTGCTCGCTTTGGGCAGCCAGTTTGGTGAATCTCTTATGCATGCTCAGGATGAACTTTTATTGATTTTGTCTTGTGTTACCTTCAATTGGATTTTATTAAAATGGTGTACAAGGGGTTCAGCATATGTTCACCAAAGTCTCAATTCAGAACATTATAATTGTTTGAAATCTGTTTTATTTTAAACTATCTCTCTGACAAATTGTTTCTTGGGTTTTTGAAACCAGAGTTGCTTTACTAAAAAGCTTTAAACATTTACGATTTTTAAAAAAATGTAAGCTGAATCAAAAGATATGGAATGTATATCACAACCAGGGCCGTATCCAAGATTTTTTTCGGGGGGGGGGGGGGGGGATACAGAGGGATTTTTTTCGGGGGATGGGGGTTACAAAAAACTTTAAAAAACGCATAAAAAATTTGGTTATATTCACTTTTGTTACGTTTTTACGTGCCTGACAAACATTTCGGGGGGATGGGGTTCAAACCCCCTGACCCCCCCCCCCATGGATACGGCCTTGATCACAACTCAGAGCTTTTATTATGCTCTTGTTGTGTGTTAGGAAATTCCGAAAACGTGCAAAACTATGCCAGGATATTATACAAGAAAATTGAATTATCAGCATTGCAGTGTTTGCGCAGTAACCGCGTCTTGAAGAATCAAAAAACACTTTCTTATTTAAATAACTAGATATTATAATAAGTCAAATGATCTGATGGTTACTTTTAACTTTTTTGCGCCTATGTAAAATTTAGCGCTTCTCACTTAGGGCACAACACTTGGATACAACGAAAAAAACACAACACTTAGGTACAACGTAATGACGGAAAATTTTTCGTTATAGCACTAATTGAGCTCAGAAACTTGTAAAAACGTAGACACACATACAAGGAGAGCATAAAAAAGCCCTGAGTCCATACACAATTCAATGCTTATTTATTCTTTTTTTTTTATGACATCTGTTGGATGTACAGCTAAATATTCGTTAATGATTGATTTTAGCCACTATCATTATAGACTTCATATTGTTAAATAGCTTCTTATTTTTGTTATGGAAAGTCCGTGCAGCCTTCGTCCCTACTTAGACTACGAGTTACAGGTTCCCACATCACCTTAACATTTAACCTGTCAAAAAGACTCTTTTCATGTGTTGAAACCTTGGCATTGGTGACTTGAAATAGACAAAGAATTCCAAGAGCCAAGAGTTGTACCTTTGAAAGTGAAAATACAAAGCATTCTATCACATCCACCATGGTAGTGACAACCCTGTAAAGACTGTTTACCTTTCAGCCTCTTGGGAAGATTCAGATTTCACTAAAGATCCATCAATGGGAGTTTCCGACGGAGTTGAATAAACCTCGTTCTCAGATGATGACCCGATAGTTAACTCTGCATCATTGTCAGAAAGGCAGCCAATATTCTTATCACTTTCTTCACTTGTCCCCACTTTGGCTTTTGCTTCATTCTTTTTTACTATCTTAGATGTTATATTCCTTGTAGACCTCCCGATAGCCTGTAAGGAAAGAAGCTATTTTTATCTAGACATTCATTCCACTACTTCTCAGGGGAAGGGAGAACATACTCTACATCTCCTCTTGTGCAATTTCTCCCCCTTTCGAAGTGTATTTCAAGGAACATTATAATTTTCCCTAAACAAAAAAAAAAGAAGAAAAACAAAAGAGCAGTAGAAAACAAAACTAATTTCAGTTTATTGCTAATCACGTTTTAAGTGCATGTCTGTTCCCATGGGATTTAGGATGGGGGATTCCTCTCTCCAAGACTAGTCTAATGTGCCCTTTTTATAGAAACTTATGTCCAAAACAGAATTTGCAGGTGGTTTCAGAGACTGGTGCTAGGTGTTCATTTCTCCGGAAATCCTCCTTATATTCCTCCTGGATGACTTCCATTAGAATGGAAATTGAAAGTTCTACTCACCTGTTTAAATCAGATACAATGCTACAGCGTTGCCTATTAGAATCAATACTATAGCGTTCCTATAGTAAAGAGAGTCATAAGGCTTCAATATTTTAAAATTTGCTTATTTATTATTATTATTATTTTCCCGGAGACCACTCAAATGGAATAGGTGGTCGTATAAACTTCAGAGGGGGCTCATTCAATCGGAAATTCGAAGTTCCAGTGCCCATTTCAAGAGTCAAAAGTGACCAGAAGACAACTAGCCCCCCCCCCTACGCCCGCTTTTTCCAAAATGTATCCGACTAAAATTTTGAGATAACCATTTCGTTCAGAACAGCCCAAAGATCAAATAACTATGCCTTCAGGGTTGACAAAAAAAACCACAGCCCGGGGGCAGGTGTTGTGAGTTATGCAAGTTGTCCATTGTTAACACTTAAGATTTTATGGAAGAGGTGGTCGTAAAAACCTCGGAGGAGGCTTATTTGATTGGAGGGCAATCAGCCCCCCCCCCAAAAAAAACTTTTTTTTCCCAAATGGATCCGATGAAAATTTTGAAATAGCCATTTTGTTCAAAATAGTCTAAAGGCCAAATGGCTATACCTCCGGGGTTGACAACCCTGGTTTAAGGGCTGTAAGTTATGCAAATTGCACATTGTTTATATATATATATAGAAAGGCTTTGATCGAGAAAATAGGACATGTTTGGTCCTGGATCTCCAAAAAAGCTTAAGAGTATCACGATGAAACTTTAAGGAAATGTTGAGACGGATGCCAGAACAATCAAGACACGCTTTGTCCTTGTTGGTTGTGAAAAGGTAATATCAGCAATACCTAAGGAACGACTGAGGGTATTAGGTTAAAACTTCCAAGGTATGTTGAGGGGATGTTGAAGAGATTGGAGGGCAACCAGCTGCCCCACCCCCTTGTCCTTTTCATGTGACCCTTCTCCTCAAGCACGGTCGAAATTTTGTAACCCGTCATTTTGTTCAAACTAGTCAAAAGGTTTAATAGATATTCCTCCAGGAATGCCATTTTTCCCACAGGCCCTTGGCAAGGATTGTAAATTATGCAATTTATCCATTGTTTACATGACGGATTTATCATTAGGAAAAGGGGAAGTTTTGATCCAGAGTATATTCGAAAAGGCCAAGGGTAATAAGATGAAACTTTGGAGAATTTTGAGGGGTAGCTTACACTAAATCAAAAGGCACTATGAGCATCCAGTTTATCGAAAAGATGGATCTTCAATATCTTAAGAACGGATGAGAATATCAAGTTGAAACTTTCAGGACATGTTGAGTGGGATGTTTTAAAGTGGTTAGGAGGATGCCAGTACCCCTCCCATACCCTCTTTAGTTGCCTTCTCTCCAAAAGCATTTGATCAAAATTTTGAAATAGCCATCTTGTTTAAAATAGTCTTGCGATCAAATAACTATGACTGTGGAGATGGCATAACACTCCACAGCTTTGAAGAGGAGTGTCAAACTCAATCAAAACATATTATGCACATCCTAGTAATCAAAAGGGTGTATCAGCAATATCTAAGGGACGGCCGAGGGTATTAAGTTGAAACTCAAAGAGTATATTGAGGAGGATGTCGGAGTGTGATTAGAGGGCTACAAGACAACCTCCCCCCTTTGCCTTTATTAGATTCCCCCTCCCCTGAACATTGATCAAAATTTTGAAAAGCGATTTTTTTTCAAAACGGGTAAAAGATCTAGTGACTATGCCTCCGGGGATGCAATGCCCCCCCCACCAAAGCCCCCAGGGCAAGAATTGTTTATCATGCAATTTATCCTTTTATAAATACAGTATTTATCGTTAGGAAAAGGGGGAATGTTTGATTCTGAGTATCTTCGAAAAAGTTATGTGTATTAAAGTGAAACTTCAAGGAATACTGAGGGGTAAGTCTAACTAAATCAAAAGATAATATGTGCATCCGGTTTTTCAAAAAAGCGTATCTGCAATATCTCGAGAAAATCTGAGGGTTTTAAGTTTAAACTTTCAGGGCATGTTGAGGGGATGTTGAAAAATGGTTGGAAGGCAGCCAGCCTCCTTCATGTGCCCTTTCACCTGCAATCTCCCCCAAGACATATGATCAAAATTTTGGAATAGCCGTCTTGCACAAAATAATGTAAAAGTCAAATGACTATGCTTCCAGGGATGACAAAAAAACCCACAGCCCCCTGGGTCAAATATTGTACGTTATATAAATTGCCCATTGTTTACATATGAGGTAGATTATTGGGAAAATGGGGCTTGTCTGATCCTGAGTCTCCAAAAAGGCTAAGGGTATACAGGTAAAACCTTTAGAAAATGTTGAAGGGGAAGTCAAACAGAATCAAAACACACTATATGCAGGAGGGGTGTCAAAAGGGTACGATAGCAATGTCTAAAAAATGGCTAGGCATATTAAGTTGAAACTTAAAATAATGTTGAGAGGGAACTTGAAAGTTGGAACTTTTAATTATTTTGAGAATTTATCATTGGGAAATAAGGGAATGTTTGATCCTGGATGTGTCCAAAAAGACTAGGGGTATTAAGGTGAAATGCTGGGGAACGTTGAGGGACATGTTGAGCTAAATCAAAAGACATTATCTGCATCTCCCTTTCAATTATAACAAACCAGATGGCTATCTCAGAATTTCCTTCGGATATCTTTGGGGCAAAAAGAGGCATGGGAGGGGGGACAGGTTGCCCTTCCTTCTGTTTGGTCACTTAAACTTAAAATTTTTGTTCGAATGAGCCTTCTCCTGATCTACTAGGACCCTTGGTTTGATACAATCATTCCTGAAAAAAAAAAAAAACATTTCCATGATTCTTGAATAGCAACAAAGAACACATTGCCTTTTCGTCATAAAAATAACAAACTTGGGACTGTTTTAATTTTTCAAATTCAGTTTTAAAGATCTCATTTTATAGTAAGTTTTATTTCGTTAATATACGTAGTTAGCTAAGGAAAGGCTCTTGGATATAAAGCCGAAATCTATTAGGATTTGTACAAATTTCACTGTGTTAGGCAAATTCCCTGTGATTTTACTTGTCGCTGTTTTAATTCACGATTATTTTTGGAAGAAAAAAAAAAAAAAAAAAACATAATTCCAAATGTTTGTATATGAGAGCTTGAAAGGTCTACAGTAGGACTCTGATTTTTTTTATAGTTAGAGAGAGAGCAGATGCCTCAAAGGGTGCATTTTAATGCCAAAATATCCCAACTCTCATTAAGTCATCGTTGAGCCAAACGCTGTTATTACGAAAGTAAAGAGTAACGTTGAACCCCAAAATGAGCAGAATTTATACTGTATATGAGGGCGGCTACCTCTTCTTCATCCCAATCTCTGACACATGATCATAGAAATTGATACTTATTCCCTCTCGATTTCCAGGAATATTTCTGGTCACCGCTGTTATTATAAAAGTAAAGAGCAACATTAAACCTCAAAATGAGCTTAATTAATACGGTGTAGGAAGAGGCCTGCCCGTTCCTCACCCCAACCCCCTCTCATGATCGTCGAAACTTCGGAGGATGCTCATTCAATCGTAAATTGAGATTTCTAGTCCTTTTGTGTAAGTCGAATGTGATTGGGGACCAACCAGTCACTCTGCTAAAACTGTTTGACATCTGGTCCTTTTGTTGCCTCTTAGGATATCTTATCAACATTTTGAGGTGCCTATTTCGTACTTCCTCTTTGGCTGCTCAATTTTGCGTGTCGGAGAATTCCCCATGGGGAAATTCCGGAGAATTTTCGTGGGAGGGGGGGGGGGATTTACGGGGGAAACCCCTACTTCCTTAGAAACTAAACCCCTTCAAAATATTATCAGATGTCCGTTAAAATTTTTGATTAGCATTTTAAAGCTATTTAATACATACATTGAATTAATCATTCTTCTTTTCTAGCAGCCTTAAACAAGGCAAAGCAATAAAATAATTTCTTTGAATTTACCATACTTTAATTTTTTAATTTATTAAATATAACACTTATTATACAACTAGTAAAATTGAACTTACGATGAACAACAGCACCCACTGACAAATTCTTAAAAAGAACACAGTTGCATCAATTCACAAAAATGTAGGTGTGTTTTTTTCAATTTTTTCAACGAGAAAAGGGTATTTCTCAATGAAAATACCATACCAAAAATGTTTTTTTTTAAATCTATGGTGAGTGGGCAAATACCCCCTCCCCTCATTTTACGCCACTGAAATGAAAAAGAACTAATTGAATGTAAGTTTACTTGTCTGTATAAAAAGAATGAAGAAATATTAAAAAAAAACTTTTAACAAACAACCCATTTATTTCAATTTTTATGGTGTAATATGCATGCATCTTGCTTATCAGACTAAGTCCTTAATTTTCTTATCTAAAGCTTGTCTACCATAGCATCCTATTTTTACTCAGGCCTTAGACTTCAGGGATAAATACGCGTAAAAAAAGAAAAAGATAACAATTCATTTCAGTAGCTCACAAAAGATTATTCATGTCAATTTCAAGAAATTTTTATCTTTAGTCTGTGTGTGTATGGTGCCATGGAAAAAGTGGGGTAGCATAGAAGCAATGCTACTTGGCAGGTTTCATGGCCTACTTAAATTTGTTGGCAGATTTGGCAGCTTTTGGAATTCTGCTACTGGCAGCTTTGGAACTTTTTCCATACCTACGTGTATGTTTTTCATTTTTTCTCCTTTTTTACTTTTGTCTTTGGTTTGCTTTTATAGCCTAAGTTCTATGCTCTAACCACTCAGCTCTTAATTTTCTGATCTAAAGCATGTCTTCCATAGCATGATATTTTCAACTCAGGCCTTAGACTTCAGGGATAAATACGCGTAAAAAAAGAAAAAGATAACAATTCATCTCAATCGTTCACAAAAGATTATTCATGTTAATTTCAAGATATTTTCATCTGTATTGTGTGTATGTTTTTTCATTTTTCTCCTTCTTTACTTATGTCTTTTGTTTATTTTTTTTTCTTTCTCCCTGCATCCCTTGCCATAGAACCTTGCAGGGGGGGGGGCGGGTTATTCGACGTTTTTTGTATTTGTTGTTGTTAAACTCATGCATGATGTAATTATGACATCAAATAATACCTACTATTGTATGTGTATTTCATCATCATAAATAAATCAAATCTTAGCAATCATTTGCATAAGAAATTCATTCTACTTAATGGGATATTAATAGAAATAGATAATGATAATAACTGAAAAACACACAAAGCAAAGTTACTTGTTTCTGCATTGCTCTTGTTCATTTTTCCTCACAACTTTGTCACCAAAGAATTAAAGATAAATAAATCTATGTTGTTCTTGTCCCCTTTTTTTGAAAAATGTATCCCCAAAGAAAAATTTTGGAGTCACAGAAAAGTGCAAGAGTTGAGCACTTTTTTCATCAGTTCAAGAGACAACTGAAACTATCAAAAACTTAAATGCGTTTTGTAATACGAGTATTTGTGACAATAGGAAAATTGCCAAACAGCCTTAGTTTTCTTTCTTTTTGAAAGGTGTGTAAAATGAACAAGTAATTTACCTGTTAATAAAAAATACAAATAAGAACAAAAATTATAAACATACATTTGTTAAATTACCAAGTGCAGTGCGCTTTTTTGCTTCATTTCCACTAATTACTTCAGACTTTCGCTTGACTGCACCTCTAGTTCGTCTGACATTGTCTTCAATATTTCCAGATACAACATTGTTCTTCTGATTAATGGCAACGTTGAGCGTCTCAGCTCTGTTTATGCCCTTTTTTGGAACTGGGGCCATTTTAAACGAAATTTAACTGGCTGCAAAAGAAAAAATTACATTAAGAAAAAGTCCAACTCAAAACGAAAGAACTGGCTAGTATACCTTTCGCAGAGGTTGAGTGGGAGCCCTCCCAACTAAATTTGTGCCTGTCTTTTTATAAGTAAATGAAAACCTTTTACCTGATCAGTTAAACAGAAAGGATAATTCTATAAAACAACTGGGGAATTACGCGTTCTACTTTGACCATCTACTCCTTGTTCCTTGCATGATCACAATAAAAAAAAAAAAAATTAAAACTTGGCTGAATCTAGTAGCAGTTGACCTAAAAAAGCCTTTGGTTTAATTAACCATAATGCACTAGTTGATTAACTTTTATACAAATTTCCAGCTGACCTTCTTTTAATTTTAACCAAACCATCCTTTCAGTCTAATGGAACCAATGCACATAAATACCCCATTTTTTCAACCCTATTCCAATTTATAATTGCACCCTCATGAATCATTGCTAGGTCTTACTTGATTAAATTTAAATTAAAAAACCAAGAATTTGGCTTAATCTTATAGCAGTAGACCTACAAAAATCCTTTGGTTTAATTAATAGTAATGCACTAATGGGTTACCTTTAATACAAATTTCAGGCTGACTGTTTTCTAGACAAATTTCGAAGGCACATGTCTGTCACAAATTTCTAAAGTGGCCTAACAGATATCCTTAAAAACATATCATATAAAGCTATTTCTAATGGTACAGCAGTCAATCCTTCAAAGCCAGCCATTTTAACAATAAACTTCTTTATAACTCTGTTTCCTTAAACTTGGCTTATACCCTCTGAAATGTTAGTTAGCATTATGAAATTATTGGGGCTGTAATTTTGAATTGGGATTGCCATACCATTAACATTTCATAACTTGTATATGCAGAAACCTACCTCTTTAAGCTCCTTAATAAGTTAAAGTGTCCTAAATCTCAGTGTTTGGAAACATTACTCCTCTTAATATGCCCAATATCATGTCAACCATGCCCCATATCAATACCACCTATCATGATTTTGTCCCAAGCACATCAAGAAGCAACTTAAAGCACTAGATGCTAACAAGTTCGCAGGAAATAACAATATACACCCAAGGTTTCTGAAAGAACTGCCAAACAAAATCTCAAACCTCTGACGTAAATATTTTGAAAGCCCCTTTACTTAAAAAGTGCACCTCTAGACTAGAAGAACTCTCATGTTCCATCAATGTTCAAGAAAGGCAATAAGACAAAGCAAAGAACTATCAGGAAATCAGCATAACTTCAGATGTAGTGAAAACACAGGAAGGTATTGTGACTGCCAAAGTTCTGACCCATCTCCTGTCTAACGGTGTATTGCTAGATGGATAAAAGTCAATCCCCATCCAGATTCCAACCACCTTGGGTTGTTTCTGAACCCATTCCTATCTTGTCCCTCATTCACTACATCACTTCCAGATATGAAAAAACTACTACTGTCATCAACATTACTGAAAAAGTTAACAAAAATTCTAATATTTGTCCTTTTTACTTGTACAGGTGTCGCCTATGTTTTGTATATATTATGATCATTCATACATTTTAGATTTTAAACCTAAAATTTATATTTTTTTGATATATTTTAACTACTTTTACCAGACCTTTCAATATTTTTTTTTTGCCTGTTTTGTTTGATGTTTCTGTTTTCCTGTTAGTTGTTTTTCTCCTGGAGTTTGAATTTGGCCCTTTGGGACTTGTGATAGAAATTTTGTGAAATAAAAATCTTATCTTATTGTTATTAAATAAATAAACAAGTTTTTTCAACTGGAAGTAAGAAGCAATATTAAAACTTAGAAAAGACAGAAAGTATCACTTTTTTGTGCTTTTAAAAGCTTCTTATAGTTCTAATTAAATGACCCTTGGGTTTCAGGAGTTGTTCTTAAAGAATTGGGAAAAAATTCTAACTTTAGCATAAAGAGAGAGGTGTTGAGGAGGGGGCAACACCCTTCTTATACATAATAATTTCTGTTTGTTCTAAGTTTTAATATTGCTTTTTACTTTCAGTTGAAAAAACTTGTTTTTTTTTTTTAATTTAATTTCTGATCGTTTTTTACATAATGCCAGGAAATCTGGCTCCATCTCGACAGAAAAATCCCCCTTCCCCACAAAAATATCTTCTAGACAATTCAATCCTGGTGAAAATTTACCCCGGACAATTACTCTTAATATATCCACACGTAAAACAGAGTTGGCAAAGAGAAAGCAAGATATATAATAAAAATTTTGTATAGGAATTCTAGCATACTCCCCCAGTGTAAAATTTCTTTTGAAAAGTTTACCCACTGGAAACTTCTCGCCCCATGGAAAATCCCCAGCAGAAAATTCATCCCCCCCACCCGAAAAACGTATGCATACTTCCCAATAACAAATACTACATGTAAACAGTGGGCAAATTTTATAACTTAAATACTTTTCCCCAGGGGCTTTGGTGCCAGTTCCAGTCAAAGCCACAGTCAAATGCCACCAGGCATGTGCGGTGTTTTGTGACATTTATTTATGTACGTGTTATAATGGGATGCAGCAGATGTCCTGTGGCCCTATCATCACTGACTGGCTTAGACTGGATTCATCCATATTGCTACCAAGTGTGATTTAAGGTAATTGTACCAGTAAACTAGCAGGATTTGTACCTATGAGCAATAGAATACCCAAAGCCACTGTCAAATATTACACTAGGATTCAAGCTTATAGGGAGCAGCACCCTATTTTCACTCTGTCATGGGAGCACTAGGCAGCAGATTCAAATCAGGATTCCATCATGGCAAGCAATGGATAAAATTCAGGTAAATCCTTTTCCCTTCGCCATGAAAATTTTGTCCACCAAGAGCCAGCCTTGAGCTTATACAGGACAAAAAGGAGAATGTCCAACATCAGAGTTCAGAGTTCAAAAATCATCTACATGTTTACACTGATGGATCTCTAGTAGGGAATAAACCCACTGTAGCAGCAATAGTTCCAGATATCTCCCTGCCCATTCAAAAGCCTCTTCCACTGAGATTTAAAAACTCACTTTTTTAAGAGATTTAAAATCTCTAAAAAAAGCAGATTCAAAAAGCTTCAGCCTAGTATTACCATAATAAAGTAAGCAAACTCTTGAAAGCACAACCAAAGCAGTGGTATAATACAGTCAAGAAAATCAGTGGTAAAACAGTCAAAAATGTTGACTTTAGTCTTGGTGTTCCCCCTGAAATTACAGCTAATTCACTAAATAAACATCTAGCCACTATTGTACAAACCCTCCCTCCTCTCTCATGTAATATTCCCTGCCCCCTAGCACCAGACCAGGATATCACTGTAGTACAACCTGTTGATTTGAGGCGAAAATAAATAAACTAAAGAGAACTTCAATATGCCCACTTGATATTCCAATTGATTTAGCAAAAGCATTTCCTGATAAATTAATTAAAAAAAAACTTTCCGAAAAAAAAAATTTCAAAGATAAGTAAAGGCCATTTTAAACTTAAGATCAGCAGATACAAATAACTGCTAAAATTACTATCAAAGAAATTACAATTAGAGAATAAATGAAACCCAAAATAAACAGAAATAAAATAAACAATGTATGCAAACAAACATATAATAGATACTAATATAAATGCTTAAATAAATCTTAAAACGAGTAAATCTTAAATTGAATATACAAATCAAGCTCGAAACAAATAAAAATCACTGCAAACAAGAGTTTGGGTATTGCCTCCATCTCTCACTGTAAAAGTCTAAAACCTACTGTGTTATTGGCGCTTTACTGAAAACTGTATGTGTCTTGAACAGTCTTGGAAAGTATAAACAAAATCAAACTGAATATTTGATATATAATGATATTAATTGTTGAAAGATCTATCACTATAAAATTTTATTTCACAGTAATTTTATATTCATTTTCAATGCTGCAAGAAATTGAGAAGAAAATATTCGTAATACAATTCATTTTCAGTGAAGTGCCAATGATGCAGTAGGCTTTAGGTTTTTACAATTAAGGAAAGGCGCAGAATCCAAACTCTTGTTTGTAGTGAAACTATTCTTCTTGAACAATCTTAGAAAGAACTAATAAATAAAACTGAATATCTGATGTATAATGATATTAATTGCTGAAAGCTCATTAATTCAAAAATTTACTGTAATTTTAACGTAGCCTAAGTACAAAACAAAATATTCGTAATATCATTCGTTTTCAGTAAAGCGCCAATGATTCAGTAGGTTTTAGACTTTTACAGTGAGAGAAGGAGGCAAAACCCAAGCTCTTGTTTGCAGTGATATTTGTTTGTTTCAAGCTTCATTTGCATATTCAATTTAAGTTTCACTCGCTTTAAGATTTATATATGCTTTTATATTATAGTAGTATACGCCCCTGTAGAACTGACTGACGGAGATACTAGTGACTCAGATGAATTTTACTTACAATTACAGGAGCAAATAGACAGGGTCCCAGGCAGAAATATGATGTTATTACTCGGAAATTTTAACGCCCAGGTCGGTAGAAATAGGGATAGATGGTGTCCTAGCCTAGGTAAATTTTGAGTAGGAAAAGAAAACAGCAATGGATACAGACTTTTGCAATTTTGTAGGTATAACAATCTAGTTATAACCAATATGGTGTTTGGTCATAAAATGGCTCATATGTTAACATGGTATTGATGTGATGGTAAGACAGCAAACCTTATTGATTATGTTATAGTAAACCAAAGACTGGCAGGATCAATACAAGATATAAGGATACATATGAGCGCTGTTATTGATATTAAAAGTAAAGATTGCCATTTAGTAGTGTCTAGGGTTAATTTAATGCTAAAATTGGAAGGGTAACTACCTCCCGGGAAGTTATGATGTTGGTAGACTCCAGGATGGGAACTTGAGAGAAACTTTCCAGGAACTGTTGAACACTAAACTTGAGAGTTTAAAATTTGATAATGTGGAAGATGGTTGGAATAATTTTAGAAAAATAATTTGTGAAGTTGCTGAAGGTGTATTAGGGAAGAAAGCTAGAACTGCAGCAAAGAATATTAGTGAAAAGCTTTATCTTTAATAGAAAGGAGAAAGGACTTGTACAAGAATTATCTGAGTGATAGATCATATGGAAACAAAAAGAATGTAAAGAAAGTGGAGAAAGCATTAAAACATGAACTAAGGAGGTGTGAAGAGAAGGCCAGGGATAAAATTGCCGAGGATCTGGAAGATGCAGCTAGACGGCATAATGGTAAAATATTTTACTGGCATGTTAACAAATTGAGAGAGAGTAGTCAATCCAGACTTGGCCCAGTTAAAGATAGGAATGGGGACGCAATTAGCGATAAGGAAAAAACTAAAGAGAGATGGGCCAAACATTTTGAGAATTTGCTTAACCAAGATAGAGCTGCAGGAAAAGAAATAGAGGAAACTAAAAAAGTGTGTGATACCTTGGATGTGAAGGAAGATTTTTTTTGTGATGAGGAATTAGCGACAGTAATAAAAGAATAAAAAAAATAATAAGGCTCCAGGTGCTGATAGTGTGGTAAATGAGTTTATTAAATATAGTGGCTCTGAGGTCAGAATTAAGTTACTGGAGATTATGAATGTGATTTTTGAAAAAGGGGAAGTACCTAACGATTTTTGAAAACCTTAAGTAAGCCACTTTATAAGAAAGGTGATAAAAGTGAGTGTGGTAATTACCGAGGCATTAGTCTGGTCTCTGTAGGTAGTAAATTACTTAGTAGTATGATACTTTTTAGACTGAGAGATGCCGTAGACAAAGTTTTAAGAGAAGAACAGTGTGATTTAAGAAAAGGTAGAGAATGTGTTGACCAAATTTTCACTCTTAGGCTAACAATTGAGAAGTACCTGAGTTTTCAAACACCTTTGGTCCTCAGTTTTACAGATTATGAGCAAGCGTTTGATTCTGTTGATAGAAGATCTTTAGCAAAGGTTTTATCCTTGTATGGTATACCAGACAAATACATTAAAGTGATTAGTGCTATGTACGAGAATAACACTGCTGCTGTTAAGGTAGGAAATGAGGTTAGCAGATGGTTTTGAATTAAATCAGGAGTTAAGCAGGGTTGTGTTCTATCCCCCTCTATATGGATTATTTTGATGGACTTTGTTTTAAGGAGCACAGGAAAGGCAATAGGAGACCACGGAATCAAATGGGGAGGAAAAAGTCTCCTGGACTTGGATTATGCTGATGATTTAAGCATCCTAGATGAAATTGTGAGCAAAATGAATGAAGTTTTAGAGGTTTTGCGAGTTCAGGGTGCTAGAATTGGTTTGAAAATTAATGTTATTAAGAAAGTCGCTAAGGCTAGGAATAAGTGGAAATGAAAAGGTGATGTTGGGTAATGAAAAGATTGATCAGGTGGGCAGCTTCACTTACCTTGGTTTTTATTATTAGTAAAGATGGTGGGAGCAGTGAAGACCCGGCTGACTGACCGTATTTCAAACAGTAGGCTATACAAAAAATGTGGTTCAATACTGCTCTCTCGAGCTATAATGAAAGAAAGGTTGAGGTGGCTAGGGCACATTGTGCAGATGATGGATGACAGATTGCCAAAGATTGTTCTTTTTGGCCAATTGTCTAGGGCTAAACGGAAAGCAGGTCGTACCCGTCTGGGGTGGGAGGACGTCATAAAGAAAGATTTAAAGGAAATGGGAACTTTGTGGGCGGGTGTAAAAAGGGAGGCTTTTAATAGATTGAGTTGGAGGAGGAGCATACATAGCTGTGTTGGCCTCAGGCGGCTGGGTGCTGTGGTGAGTTGTTAGTAGTAGTCACTGTATATATAATTAGCAGTAAGTTTACCACAGATGATTTCTGGCTCTTCATTCTCGGTGCGAACAAAAAGTTCCTCCCACTTCTTCATGCATTAGCGGGTTAGTGTGTATGTGTCAATCAATGAGAAATGGTTTGAAATTGTATTATTCTTAATTGAGAAAGCAGAAAAAAACTTAGTGAGCCAGCCAAGTGGTTTGCAACTGTCCCATCTCACAGGCATGACTTAATTTATATAAAAATTATGACTTAATCTTTTTTTTATATACTGTGGACTTAACTGATTGGCCTATGTAGGATTTCTAAAAAAGGGGGCGGGGGTTGGTGAAATTTGTGAAAATAAGGAATTTTTTTCTTCTTCTAATAACTAGTGAAATAGATGTGATGGTTTCAGGGGCGGATCCAGGATTTTTTTTTTAGGGGAGGGGGCACTAAATAGGTTGATCTGATAAACTTACGTTAGGAGCAAGTTTAATTAATGCAAACTTGCATTAACTAGGTAAATTACACTACTTTAGACTACGTTAGGAGGCACCCCCCCCCTCTGGATGGCTTATCATTTTTTTTCACGTTGTGATATTTACTTTCTCAGATTGTAGTTCCTGTGTGACTTGAAAAAGGCTAATTACCTGTTCTTTACTTTTCTTTGAAAAACTTATTTTGTGGAAAAAGTTTTTTTAAATAATACTAAAGAATGTAGATGTTTATTTGGTCTACCTGCCTACTGACTATTGTGATGCAAGATCAGCATTGCATGTAGTAAACTCACAAGTTCCCTTATTCTGCTCACAGCAGCAAGGCCTTATTCCTATTGTTGCAAGTGATATGAACTATAATCTGTTTAATATCCATAGTCCAGGGTTCAGGGGCAGATCCAGGATTTTTTTAGGGGGGTCTCAAAATAGGTTGATCTGATAAACTTGCATTAGGAGCAAGTTTAATTAATGCAAACCTGAGTTAATTAAGTAAAGTACACTACTATGTACTTTACTATGCTAGGGGGGTGCACCCCCTCCCCCCTCTGGGTCCACCACTGCCAGGGTTAGAAATTTTGCTAAATGCCTGTGCTGATCTTGAATGATCAGGGGGAAAGATTTGTAGGTTGTGACATTTGTCTGTTGTTTACATTTAGTATCCATTATTGGAAAGTATACATATTTTTATGGTGGAGGGGAGGATTTCTACAGAGAAAATTTTCTGTGGGGAGGGAAGTTTCCAGGTTTAGCTTTGCAGGCAAAATTTTGCACTAGGGGAATTTGCAAGAATTCCTATACAAAAGTATTTTATTTGGCTTAGATTCTCTTTGCCAACTCAATTTTACATGTGGAGATGTTCTAGAGGAATTGTTCAAGGAAAGTTTTTGGCAGAGTTGGAATTGTCTGAAGGATTTTTCTTTGGGGGAGGGGATTTCTGTGGGGGCAAATTTTCCACTGGGGGGAGGCAATTTCCAAAAAAAAACATAGAAGGGGTGACTTCCAGCATGATGTGAAAAACAATTAAAAAAAAGTCTTTTTCTAAAGAAAGTGGTCCAAGGAGAATTTGTCAGGTGGAATTGTCTACAAAGAAATTACATGGAACATCTTCAGCAAGGATAGAATTGTTGAGGGGGGGGGGGTATTTTACATGGGAGGAACTTTCTGTAGAGGGTAAAGAATTTTCTATTGAGGGGAAGCTGGATTTCCTGGCATTATATGGAAAACAATCAGAAATTAAATATTAAAAAAAAAAAATCAACAGAAAAGAGCAATATTAAAACTACAACAAACAGAATTAACTCTGTAAATGACTCCTCAATATCTCGCTTTTTATGCTAGAGTTTGATTTTTGTCTCAATGCTTTCAGAACAACTCCTGAAACATAATGGTCATTTAATTAGAATAAGAAGCTTTCTTTAAAAGTAGCCTACTGAAAAACTTTAGCATTAAGAGTGAGGGATTGAGGATGCTACATCTCCCTTACACAGGGGAAGCTTCCATATGTAAAGGACCATCTGGAAGGGAGTGGGGTCCATGTAGAGGTAATGGAATCTTGTACATTCTATATTTACCTATAATCAGAACATGGTATAGGTCTAGATTAGGGGCTATTGAGAAGGAAATATGTTAATAAAACCAAAGCTTGCTTCATAGCTAATATGCAGAATAATTGTAGTTAACACATGCAGTTCTGCTACTCTTTATTCCTAATCAACCCTAACATGCAAATGTATAGCCAAATAAAACCAGAACCAGAAAACCAAGAGTGACAGGAGACAGAATGCATTGGAAATGCATAAGTTAAAATTCTAGTTTGGCAACTTTTTGTTATCTTGAAAATAGGTTAGGTTAGGAAAATGAAACTTTCAGAGATGGGTCTACAGACTAAAGTATGCCCCAGGAAGGTATTTTGAAGTACCTACCTCCACTCCTTCTCTCTCTCTAAAGGGCAATGACCTTTGATGACCTATAATTTTTTTTATTACAAAAGTGAAACCTTGCAAAACAGATCTTCTGTTTAAATGAAATACAAGACACTGTTTTCAGCTTCACAACTATATTCAATTACAATTTATGAGGCTTCAAAGATCTGCAAAAGCATTTCCAAAATTTAGAAAAAAGCCATTGACATGGCTTAAAATTCTAGTTACATAACAAGAATTGGGTTTTCAGAGCTAGCCTAAAACCACAAAAAAGAAACTGATAACTAAAAATTAAGGTAAACTATTATTTTGCCAAAACTTCAATACGTAGCCTATAGACCTCTCAAGTAGCAAATTTCTAAGACTCAGAAATCAGAAGAGGGTTAACATGGAAACTTGGAAATACCTTCCCAGAGTATGTTTTTGGCCCCAAATTCAATACTGAAAGTTTCATTTTCCTAACCTAATGCCTTTCCAAGACAGCAAAAAGTGGCAGTAAAAGTCTACTTTAGCTATCTTGGAAAGGGGTAAGTTTAGGAAAATAAAACTTTTGGGGGTAGGTCTATACTGGCTAAAGTATGTCCTGGGAAGGTATTTTGATGTGCCTATCTCCACTTCTTCTCTCTCAAGAGGGTCCTGACCTTTGATGACCTTTCGAAGTCTGTATGATATTAAACTAAAAACTTGAATAATATGTCTTATGCTTAAATGAGTTACAACACAATTGTTTTCAGCTTCAAAATTTTTCTTAATCCTAATATATTAGGTTTTAAAGATATGAAAGTACATTTCCTAAATTTGAAAAAAACAACAGCACTGACATGGCTTAAAATTCTACTCAAATAACAGGAATTGCATTTTTAGAACTAAAGCCAGAGAAGGTAAAATTCTACTTTATCTACTATTGGCTGTCTTGGAAAGAGGATAGGTTAGGAAAATAAAACTTCCAGGGATGGTTCTATAGGCTAAAATATGTCCCAGAAAGGTATTTTGAAGTACCTACCTCCAGGGGTGTCCTGAGGAGGGGAGAGGGGCATCCTGCCCCTCTAAAATTTTTGGTATTTGGTAAAAATTTTTGCTGAAGGCAAAACTTTTGGCATAAATTTTGCAAAATTGCCCAAAATTCTTGATTTCTGCAGAAAATTTGGCATAAATTAGGTATTGATTTGATAAAATTTACAACAATCACCCCCCCCCCTCCAATGAAATGAGTCTTGGGATGCCCCTGCCTATTTCCACTCCTTCTCCCTCTAGGGGGGCCTGACCTTTGAGGAACTTTAAAAATGTGTGTGTTATAAAAGTGAAACCTTGCAAAATAGATATTTTGCTTAAATGAAGTACAGTAAAATTGTTTTCAGCTTCAAAAATTTGCTCAATCCCAATTTTTAAGTTTTTAAAGATATACAAATACATTTCCTAATTAAAAAAAAAAACATTAATATGGCTCAAAATTCTACTCAAATAACAGGAATTTCATTTTGAGAACTAAAGCCAGAGAAAAAAAAAACCGATAAATGAAAATTAAGGTAAAATGTTGTTTTGTCAAAATTTCAATAGGTATAGTCCACACACACACACATACATGTCATGTAGGCAAATTTCAGGACCCTCTAGAGGGGTAAGAAGTCGAGGTAAGTACTTCAAAATCCCTACCTGGGACATACTTTAGCCTGTAGACCCATCCCAGAAAATTTCATATTCCTAACCTAACCCCTAACCAAGTTAGCCAAAAGTAGCTAAAGTAGAATTTTCTACTTTAAAACTTTCAGGGATGGGTATACAGACTAAAGTATGTCCCAGGAAGGTATTTTGAAATACCTACCTCTACTCATTCTCTCTCTAGTGGGTCCTGAAATTTGCCTACTTGACAGGTCTATACCTATTGAAATTTTGACAAAACAACATGTTACCTTAATTTTTAGTTGTCAATTTATTTTTCTCTGGCTTTAGTTCTGAAAATGCAATTCCTGTTATTTGAGTAGAATTTTAAGCCATATCAATATTTTTAGCAAAATTTACAAAATATATTTGCATATCTTTAAAACCTTATAGATTACAACTGAGCAAAGTTGTGAAGCTGAAAAAAATTTTGTTGTACTTTATTTAAGCAGAAGATCTATTTTGAAAGGTTAGAATTTTATAACACACAGATTTTTAAAGGTCATCATAGGTCAGGACCCTCTAGAGGGAGAAGGAGTAGAGGTAGGTAATTCAAAATAGCTTCCGGGATATACTTTAGCCTGTAGATCCTTCCCTGAAATTTCAGTTTTGTCAAAATTTCAATACATAGGCTATAGACCTGTCATGTATGCAAATTTCACAACCCTCTAAAGGGAGAAGGAGTGGAAGTAGGTACTTCAAAATACCTTCCTAGGACATAGGCCTACTTTAGCCTGTAGACCCATCCCTGAAAGCTTCATTTTCCAAACCAAGCCCCTTTCCAAGACAGCCAAAAGTAGGCCTAGCTAAAGCAGAATTTTACCAAAGTAGCAAAACTAGAATTTTATCAACAGTTTATGTACATACAAATTTTCAAATTAGCCAACTGGCCAACCAGTATTTTAAGTCTAGGAGTCCAGCTGGACAAAAGGAAACATAGGTCAATATCTACCAAATCATATTATTGAGTTAGGAATAAAGTGAATACACCATTCGATGCATTTTTTTATGTTGATTACGAATATAATAAGCATTTCTATCGGAAATGAATTTCAGCCCCCCCCCCCCTATATAGGCTATACCTAACCCAACCTAACCTGCTCAATATCTACGAAATCATATTATTGAGTTAGGAATGAAGTGAATACACCATTCGATGCCTTTTTTTATGCTTATTACGAATATTAAGCATTTCTATTGGGAATTAATTTCAGCCCCCCCCCCCGATATAGGCGATACCTAACCTAACCCTGAATTGGCATATATAGGCGGGGGGCTGAAATTCATTTCCAATAGAAATGCTCATTATATTTATAATCAGCATAAAAAAAGGCATCAAATGGTGTATTCACTTTAGTCCTAACTCAATAATCTGATTTGGTAGATATTGACCAAAACATATTAGGCTAAGAAAACAATTCTTACTCTATAATATGTAGAATAAGCCTAGTTAACACATTTTTCAGGGGGAGAGCCTTTATCTTCAGTTCTTTCCTTGTTTTTCTAAAAAATTCATAAATTTATTAGAGCCTATATATTCACAGAATATATACCCCCACCCCCCTAATGGGAAAATATATACCTAGAATTGCATCCTCAATCTAAATATAAATCCATTTGCATCACAAATGAACTTTACTCCCATATTAGCCATGTGGTGGATGTCTGTAAAGTAGAGCAGGGCTTCATGCAAAATGCATTAGCTACAATAATTCTATGTATTATGGAAGCAAGTCTTGTTTTCTTAACATTTTTCCTTCTCAATATCCCATAATCTAAACCTATACCCAGAATATAAGTAGTTATAATAAACTGGTTTGTTGTCATGTGGCAAATTAGAAGAGGATAAAGTCTAGGCCTAGCCTATTCTATCCATCATAGCCTGCGAAAGAGAAAAGACTGCGTTGATTACTACGTAATTAAAACTGTTTTCGGTTTATTATAAATAACAATGATCTAAAGAGCTGAAGTATCCAAACAAATAAATAAGCAAAAATAGAAAACTAGAGTCTAACCCGTTTTTAATTCAAATATGAAATATCTGCCACTGTTCCACATTCATCAAGAATGCGTTTTCAAAGCCGGTTGCCAGCTTCCTATTTAGTTCGACTAGTAAGGGTTAATTCACATTCCGTTGACTTCAAAATCTCAATATGGTATTAGAATGCTTCGGTTCATCAAAGAAGACTAAATTAATTGCAATACAATCCACAGTAATTACAATCTATTATAAGCTGGAATTTTTACTTTTCTTAGCTGTCAGTGTAGTCAAGGGCATGAGCGTTGGCAGCTTCTTGGCTAGAGGGGGGGGGCAGTCGATTCTGTGATGGAAAGAAGGCTTACAAATACTTCCTTTGAATATAGGTTTTTAGAAACTCGTCATTCTATATTTCACTTAAACTTGGCCTTCAACATTTTCAATGTTCTACTTTCCCGCAATACTATAATATAATAGACCCACTATCTTACTTACAATTTTCAGAAAACATAAAATCCATAAAAGTGATTTGAGACATATCACATTACGGTTAGATAACAGCTTTTTATCCTTAGAATTCAATCCAAGAGTTTAAAGTTGGGCAAAATTAAATATAAAAATTTGTACAGGGGAGACCGGCCCACGTTTAGCCAAAGCAAATAATCTAAATTTAAGAATCTCTGGGGACTTCTGGTGGATTATAAAAGCCCAGACAGATGACAGTGTATGTTTTAAAAATGTCTGGTCTTGATTAATACTTTTACCAAAAATACCAGATTGGATCACGTTTTAAGGTGAATAAATCTGGAATTTTGTTCAATTTTTGTCTTAAGGCCTATGACTAATTAAAAATACTAGAAAAGTCAGGAAAAAGAGCTGTAAGTAGCTATTGTGAAAGAAAAGGAAATGACAGAGCCTAAGGGAGAAAGTTCGAAAAGAGTTGAAGCAGGGGTGAAAGACGTAAGGGGCATTAACTCCTGAGTAGTCTGAGAGGAGTTAAGGAGCCAGAGGCAAAATCAACCCAATCCCCAAAACGAACGTTAAGTAGCCTATCTTTATCATCAACTACAAGTAAACAAACGAGCAAAAAAAAAGACTGAAAGAAGTGCGCTGCCAAAGAGACAGAAGAAACCCGGGCAAAAATAAATGAGATTTGTGACGCTGACGAAGTGTTGTGTGATCACAACACAACAGCAACCTTATAAGAAAATTAAAATATATTTTCTTGTGTATATTATCGCTTCTAATCAGCAGTCGTACCAAACCAATCCTGCTCAACTCATCCTCAGGGCTATACTGTGGTGTTTATCCTCCCCAGAGTATAGTGCAGACGGTTTGATATCATTCTATTTTCCCCTTCTTTTTTTTTAGTTTTATTTTTGTGTTTAAAGCTTTTTCCAATAGGCAATGTTTAGAAGTCCTCCAAAAAAAAGACCCCCCAGATCCCAAATCAAATTCCACTGAATGTGTCATAGTGAAAGATACCCATCCTGGCTGGTCAAGCACATTATCTGAAAGTTCTAATGATAGCTCCAATTTGGAGAATAGGACAATGATAAGTGTAGGGGCTAATGTAACCATAAATGATGATAATGATGGGTTTCAAGAGGTCCTCTCTAGAAGCTCTAAAAAAAGGAAAAAAATCTCCCCAATTAAAAGCATTACCCCTCTCCCAGCGCCAAGATCCTCCCTCCAAAAACTTAGGAATTTACCTTAAAATTAATCCCACTACCCCCTTTGAAATAAAAATGATCACTGCAATAAGAGTTGCAATTTTTAAATTGATAAAATCAATATCATAACCGTGATGGATCTCTACTAATAGCTGTAGAAGATCAGAAATCAGCAGATACAATAATTAACCTAAAACCCCTTCTGAATACCCAAATTATTGCATCTAATTGGAGCCCAAAACAATCACCAACAAAAATAGTAGTTTATAATGTTCCCCCAGAGATATCTACTCGGGAGTTAAAAGAAGGGCTCTCAGATAGGGCTGGAAGCACAATCCCAGTTGAGGATGTTACCCAACTTGGAAAACCTAACTCTAACGGCCTAAAAACTAAGAGATCCTTCTTATTCACACTAAAGGATAAAATTGATATCCCAGAAAAATTATTCCTATTGGTGCGCATTAAACCACACAAGGAATACAAACCTAAGCCTATTCAGTGTCAGAAGTGTTTCAAACTGGGACACAACAAACAAATGTAATGAAATTCTCCGAGAGTGTAGTAATTGTAAAGCTTTCCATCCTAAAGAGCTGACAACTTGCAACAACACTCAGCCTACATGCATCAATTGCAAAGGCCCACATGAATCTACAAATAAATCATTATGCCCTGCATACAAGAAAAGAGCTCTATCACTCCAAATATCAACAGAATAGGCCAGTCCAGACCCCTTTGCAGCAACAGAAGCAAATGCTGCACAAGGATACCAAATAAAGGCTGTATTGAAACCAACCAAAATCCTCAAGTCTAATGCTCCCACTGCATCGAGCCCCCCATATACAACACCATCTTCTAAGACTCCGAGATAATTCCCGATCAGAAGGAATCACCACGCCACCAAGCGTTCTTGTCTGGTGAGATGAGGTCAACCTGGCCCTCCCTCTCAACACGAAACAAACCGGAATCACTACCAGGAATCAATCCCTTAACCAACAAACAGGATGCTCAACCAAGAATGCAATCCCCAAATATATGCTTATTCATTCTAAACTGTAGGCCTAATGCAGTTCAGGCCATGAACATGCATCAACTACAGAAAACAAAAATTATTGCAGAATTGGCAAAAATCTACATCCCAGATGATGTGCTCATTCAAGCAAAAAAAGATCTTGCTTTACTTTTAACAAAGCTGAACATTGATACTCAGTCATATGAAGAATTAATCAACAACACAACATTTATCAATACTCCAATGGAATGTAAGATCACTCACAGAAAATAAGCTAAATGAACTAATATCATTTATGAATAATAATTCGATTAATATTGCTTGCCTCCAGGAAACTCATTTAACCCAAAATCAACAAATTAAGTCTCTGGGATATACTATCCTGAGAAAGGATAGATCTTCAGAGAGAAAAGGAGGTGGGGTAGCTTTATTACTCAATAATAATATAAAATTTTGTGGCATCAATTTTCCACATTTTGAAAATGATGTTGATGTAATTGGTATCAGTGTTTGGCTGAATAATTTAAAAAACTACATAATAAGCTTTTATAACCCTAATGGTCAAACTACAGATGCCAAGGATTTCTTTAATTATATAACTAATTCTAATATGTTAAATAATATCATTATTTGTGGTGATTTCAATGCCCACAGCCTTTTTTGGGGGAATAAACCAGCAAATAAAGCTGGTAAATTTATTGAGCATATGACTTCAAATAATAATGAACTAGCTGTTGCTAACCCTCCAAACCTGAATACATATTTCAACCCCAAAAGTGGCAAATTCGCCACAATTGACCTACAAATTGTGTCATTAAATTTTTTGAACACAATTTACATAAATAGAATTGATAGTCTATGTACAGACCACTTTACTATAGTTTCCTCCCTAAATGAACCTGCTGAAACTTCATCTCATACCTCCAAATATATTAACACCAAAGTAAATTGGTCTATTTTCCAAAATAAGCTAAATGATGAAATTACAAGTTTCACCCAAAGTTCATCCATTTTTAACACAACAGTTGACACACAAGCTGAAGCCTTGACATCTTTACTAATAAATACAGCTAATCATACTATCCCCAGGACAACACCTAAGAAAACATTCCCTTAAGAAATTCCTAAAGCATGGTGGACAAATGAGTGGCTAAATAAATGGAGGATAAAAAAGGCAGCTAGGACAGAATTAATAAAAAAAACTATCACCTACTACATATATAAAAAAATTACAAGCAGAATCTAATTTAAAAAGGACTATAATAGATGCTAAATATAAATACTGGAATAATTTTGCAAATAATCTCTCCAGAGAAACGCATGAGCCAATTATACATAAAGTCATAAGCCACATCTGTGGGAAAAAGACTTCCCCCAACCCACTCCTGTATGAGCTTATACATAATAATACCCATTATGACAATGATAATGAAAAGGCTAACCTATTTGCAACTCTTTTTATTAATAAGTTAACATCAAATAATCAAAACAAACTGTCCGCAATTCTTATTAACCCAAGCTACCAACCACACCAAGGAAACGAGTACATCACTAACCCATATGTAATCCAGGAATTGAATAAAGCAATACATCATATTAGAACCAAAAATAGCAGCATCAATGACAATATACACCCTACATGGATGAAGAATCTCACATCTTAATGCAATCAAGAACTGCTAAATTGTTATAATCACGCTTGGGCATCTTCTATGTTCCCCAATATATCGAAATGTTCGTCCCTCCTACCAATCCTAAAGAAAAATAAACCAAAAGATAACCCTGAGTCTTATAGGCCCATAATGATTACACCTGTGATGGGGAAAATAATGGAGAAAATTATTTATCACAGACTCCTCTGGTTTGTTGAAAACAATAATATGATCCCACACACTCAAACTGGATTCAGGAAATGCCACTGCTAAGCAGATGCTTTCATTTTGCTAACAAATGCAATAAATGAATGTTTCTCAAAAAAAAATCCTAGTGGCAGCATTCCTAGATTTTGAAGGGGCATATGACAATGTGAACCACCAAATCCTTTTAAATAAACTTGCAAACCTTGGAGTACCCCTTAAGCTAGTATCTTTTATTAAATCCTTCATAGAAGTGCGAAGTTTCATTGTTTGTGTTGGTTCAGCCTCTTCACCCCAAAAGACAATACCCAAAGGCCCACCTCAGGGAGCAGTCCTTAGTTGCCTCCTATTTGCCCTACATCTCTCGGACATGAACATACCCCACACGAATCTACAATATGCTGATGATCTGGTGCTATGGTCATCTGGCAAAACCTTTCAGATAGCACAGTCAAATCCGCAAAAGTCACTTTTCCAGTTTGAAAAATTCTCTCAACATTCAGATTTACCCATTGCACCCACCAAGTCAAAAATAATCCAATTTCACCGGAAGCGAAATCATATTAATGCAAAACTAACTCTAAATAAAACAACTATTCCAGAAGATAATCATATTAATTACCTAGGTCTCTTGCTTGACCAAAAACTTAATTTCCACCTCCACATTTCAAACACAATAAAAAAATGCTATAGAAAAGCAAATATACTAAAAAGACTTCTTTCCACACCCTGGGGTTGTAAGGAAAAAACCTTACTCCAGTTTTATAAATCACATATAAGATCCCATATTGACTATGGGTTCATTGTCGATGGTGCATGTGCAAAGATCCAGATGCAAAAGACTGAAACAACACACAATGATTTAATATGTCTCATATTTGGCCTTTGGAAATAAACAAGCACCAAGTTTCTACTTATGGAGAGTGGATTAACAACAATAAGGGAGAGACGTAGCTTTCTCTTGACAAAAAATCTTACAAAAATTGAATCAAATAGCTCACACACATTACATAATTGGTTAAGAAATCCAGCCATGCATAGAGGTATTGCAGATGAGTATGCCAATATTCAAAAGAAGTTCCCTGTACCAGCAAAGTCTATTGCACCCACTTTCCCCCAATCCCCTCCATGGAATTGGTCATTTCCCATAATAAATACTGAATTTTGAAATTGGAATAAAGATTTAACCCCTATTGCTTTTGTCCAGAAAAAATTTGCAGAACAATACAATTACTTATAAAAATCACTTCCAAATATTTGTTGATGGGTCAAAAATAAATGAGAAGGTTGCAAGTGGTGTTTTCCTTCCTCACCTGAAAATTGCAATGGGTGAAAGATTATTTAATAATTTATCTATAATGTCTGCTGAGTTAAATGCCATAATCATGGCATTAGAGCACCTTAAGCAAAACCAACCTTTGATTGCAAATTCGAATAATATTATCATCTATTCCGACTCTCTATCAAGCCTTGAGTTGCTGGCCTCAGCTCCTCAATATAAGTTGGACATTGACGCTTATCATTGTCTCAGTCTTATTGATAATCTTGCTTCAAGTGGAATAAAAACTTACTTTCAGTACATTCCTAGCCACTCTGGCATAAGTGGTAATCATCAGGTTGATGAAATAGCAAAAAATGCTATAAATATTGACCAGCCAATTGGGAGACCAATCCTAATTAGAGATATTTACAGATGGAGGCTATCAGATATTAATTTTAATAAGATTAATCCTATCCTTTCCCCCTTTCCCAATAAGTATCTTTCTAAAATTTATCATAGAATTCGTTCTGGAACAAATGGACTAAATTTCCATGCATTCTCATATAAGCTTTCTAATTCAAGTGGTTCAATTCCCCTGTCTCCTCTTTGCAGGCATTGTAATATGAATAATGAAACAATTGACCATTGCCTATTTGAATGTAATGTGCTGACGTCTGCACAACATACCTTGCTTTGTAAACTGTTAAAATACTTCAAACACCTCAAAATCTCACTATCAGCCAAGAGCCTAGCCAACTATACCTGCACACAGAGCACAGAAATCGATATCTATCATATTATATTTGAACTCCTTGAGTCAAAAGATCTACTGAAAGATATCTGAGAATATCTAATAAATAAGAGACAACCAAGACAGTAGCTCTGTAGCCCACAGAGTGAAGCAAAAAGAAGAGGGCTAAAAAGTACCAACTGAATAGCCCGCCTGCTGTAAATTAGAAGAAGAAGAAGACGGGCTGAGCTACGAGTTCTATTTGGAACTATGGGAAGAAATGGGGGATTTTTACGAAAAAGTCGTTAATGCTTTTATCACTGAGGGGTACCCGAAAGAGGAGGCAGTAATATCTCTTGTACACGAAAAGGGGGATCGATTTGATCTACGCAACTGGAGACCCATCTCCTTGCTTTGCTGCGACTACAAGATCGCATCCCTAGTGCTAACAAAAAGACTTGGAAAAATAATGCCACATATACTAGGAAACTACTAGTTCGAGAGGATAAAAGGAAGAAAGGCACGGCACATTTTGAAAGTTCTAAGAGATGTATTATATAGGAGAGATGAGATGACCCGAAAGAAAAATGAATTGTGGAAACTTGCTTATTTCTTAATTGTGGATGTTGAGAAAGTGTATGATTCGGTTGACAGGGAAATTTTATGGTATTTTATGATTTTAAAGTATGGCTTTCATAAGAATTTTGTTGGTATGTTTAAAAGCCTTTATCAAAAACCAATAGCTGTCATAAATGTAAATGGCTCGATTACAAGGAGGATTGATTTGTAGATATCTTTGAGACAGGAAGACCCGGCTTCACCATACCTCTTTGACAAATACATTGATCCCTTGTTCTAGTGCGTAGAAGACCGTATAATCGGTTTACCTCTCCGTAATTAGATATGCTTAAAGGCCCTGGGGCTTATAGATGATGGAACTTTTACCCCATCGAACGTCGAAGATGTAAAGACAGTTCTACAAGGACTTGATTGGTATGAGAGAAATTTTAGTGTAAAAATCCACAAGGGAAAAAACATTCTTTTACCAACACTGGAATCAGAAAATAAGGAAGAAATGATGCAGGAACTTAGAATAGCGAAACTAGAAAAGGCGAAAATACTTGGACTGACATGGACCCACGAGATGAAGTTGCATAAATTATGGGAAGATAAAATACAGAAAATTGAAGGGATGCTGATGACGGCAAATGATATTGAAGAGAGTTCTTTGTTTTTCAGAGCAACATATGTAAACACATATTGTCTATCACTACTGTTCTATTCCGCGCCAGCTTTTGAGCTAGATGAAGGGAGTGATAAGAGAATAGAAAAGATTATTTGGAGTTTTTTTTGGAGAGAAAAAATTGAAAAGTTGAGCATGAAAATGCTGTTTGTACCAAGAGTAAAAGGAGGAATAGGAGTGGTAAATTATAGGAATTTATACCAATCACTTCTTTGGAGGAATGCCATTGAGATGCTCCAAAAGGACGATGAAATTGGATGTTTAGAGAGAGATTGGCTACTACCGGTCTTGAACGAAGTAGTGGAGGAACAAGTTTTGACGCTAGTGGAAGAGGTGCCAGATCAGTTAAAGGAAACAGCGGAAACTTTAAGAGAATTGAGATCAAAAGGAGTGTTTCAGGATCGATTGAGTCAGATAAAAAGAAAAAGGGTCATAGATGATTACATATGGACCCGAGAGGACGATCTTTCATACCATGTTAAAGAAAAAGAACCTTTCATGAATTTTGATGTGGCTTTCAAAAATCTAAATGAAGTACCATGTGACAATAAAGAAAGAGAGGTGATATTTATGCTGATAAGCACCATATTACCTTACTGGGATAGAATAAGCTGTTTCAAGAAGGTTGAAATAAAGGAGTGCAACCTGTGTCATGAAATGGTGGTTGATGGTTTACAGCATGAATTTATAGAATGTGTTTTTAACAAAAAAAAGTTTATAGTTTCATTTTTGATTAGTAAGTAATTTAGTAAGAAAATTAGTAAGTAATTTAGTAAGAAATTTAGTAAGAAAAAAATTTGGAAGTTAGATTTTGAAAGAAAGATGATGAAAAGAGACAGAAAGGAATGTCATTAATAGTGATATTGGTATCGAAAAACTCCTTCATACTATTCCACCCGATGAAAATCTCTCCAGACTATCCTCTGGAAGATTTCACGTGTAAAATTGAGTCGGCAAATAGAATATAAGAAAAATAAAAAGAATTCCGTACAGGAACTCTAGAAAGTTTCCCGAGTGTAAAATTGTCCCTAGAAATTTTACCCCCAGAAACCCCTTTCCCCGCGGAAAAGTATTCTCGTGAAAAATCCCTCCCCGGCCAAAAATAACCCTCCCCGGCCAAAAATAACCCATATTAGGAAGATGAGGAAAAAGAAAAAAAGAGTTGAGCTAGAAAGATTTAAAAGAGTAGGTAGGGAGAAAGTATAGCTTTTGAGAAAGAATAAAAAATGGAAACGAATAATTGATGAGGAGTGGATAGAGGGTTTGGTAAATAGTTGATTTTTTTTAATGTTAAAGATTTTTTGATTTTTTTAATAGTTTGGATTTTTTTTTTTTTTTTTTAATTTTTTTTTTTTTAGGCAATCAAGTAAAGTATGAATTTTATTTGGAAGTTTAAAGTTTAAGGGTAAATTGTTAGAAATTTTGAATCCTTCTTCCTAAATAAATATTGTGTTGTTTAAGTATATGTTTTATTATTTGTTGAGGTCTTTGTAAGGGAAGAATGGTTCAAATTGTATGTATTTTTTATTTTATTTATTTATTAATTTTTTGATTATTATTATATTTTTATTTATTGTTATTATTATTATTATTTTTTTTTATGATGGAAGCTTGAAGGGGTAAAATAAAGTTTGGAAAGTAATTGAAGCCACCGCTAAAGGATTCTCCTATAAGCGGGACGTGCGTTTTAAAATGTTATGTTTTTATTTGTGTAGTAGTATGCCCCGGAGAGTAACCTATTGTATTTGATTGCCTTAATTAATATTTAGTAGGTAAAAAGGGCAATTAATTAAAAAAAAAACTAGAAAAGCCGTAAACTATAGGGCTGATGCCCTTTCTATGTATACTGGTTGAGATAGTGAATGATCATACTGTATTATATTTATATATAATCTCTAAATGGAGTAGTGTGGTAGTTGTAGTGGTGGTAGTTGAAGTAGTATTGATAACATGCAAATATTGCCTTTTTAATAATTTCCCTTATCATTTCCTGAATTTTCCAAATTTTTTACACTTAGTTATTCCTGTGTTGCACCCTTTCGACAATCCGTATGCGCATAACATATTTTGATTTAGTTCAACACTCCCCTCAACATCCTCTGAAAGTCTCACCGGAATACTCTTCGTCTTCTTAGAAAGTAAAGTTCAAACATGCATAACTTTCTCAATAACATATACGAGATGTAAACAATGAATGAATGAGCTCCATCCGATCCAAAGTTTATACGACTACCCGTTCCATAAAAACTAATATGTTTCGGGCATAACTTACAACCCTAGCAAATGGGTTCTGGGGGACTGCTACACACTAAAGACGTTGTTGTATGATTTTTGGACTATTGGTAACAAAATGGCAATCTCACAATTTCAATTGAATGCATTTTGAGAAACAGAGATGTCAGGGAAGTAGGCTAGTTGCACTCCATTATTTTTTACAATTTAAAAGGAACTAGAACTATAAATTTTGAATCAAATGATCCCCTTCTAAAGCTCACACGACCACCTCTTCCATAAAAACCTTATATGCCCCTGGGGCATAACTTACAACCCTTACCCTCAGACTTATTATATGATGGCCAAGGATCATCACTATAATAGTGATGATCCTTGGACTATTTTTGAACAAAAAGCTATCTCAAAATTTTTATCGGATGCATATGTGGAAAACACGACACAGGGTGGGGGAGGGGGGGGGGGCGAGTACCCCTGATCACTTTGACTCTTAAAAAGGGAACTAGAACATCTGATTTCCAGTCCAATGAACTCCCTCCACAGTTTATACGACCAACCTTTTCATATAACCTTATATGCCCTCGTGGCAAAACTTACAATCCTTGCGCTGAGGGTTGTGGGGGCGGGGGGGTTTATCCTCAAAAACATAGTTTCCAGACGTTTTATTTACGCTGAACAAAATGGCTATCTTTATAAGTTTTGATTAGATATATTTTGGGAAGCCGTCCTGACTAAGTGATTGGCGTGCTGTATTGAGAACTCTTTGTCCAAGGGGCATGGGCTCGATCCCAGGCGTAGCCAATAATTTGGTTTGAGACGGGGGTCAGTGGCGTGACTCTGTAAGCTCAGCCAGAGTCGACTCAGCTTTAAATGTGTACCTGGAGAAATCTGGAGAAGGTAAACAGGAAGGGTTTGCGAAAGCACAGGATGGTTGGCCCTCAACCTCCCATTGCACTTCCTGGCTGAAGGGCTATGATACGGACATTAGCAACGATGGTTTGGACCTTTACCGTTTTACTCACTTACTTACTTATGTTTTGGGGATTGATGGGCGTGCGGGGGGGGGGGCTTGTTGCCCTCCAATTACTTTTGACTACTAAAAGAAGGCCCTTTCAATTTTCAATCGAATGAGCCTTTTTTGAAGTTTCTACGAAAACAAATGGCCATCTGAAAATTTCTATCAGATGCATTTCAGCAAAATACGAGGTGGGTGAGGTATCTGCCCTCCGATCACTTTGAATCATAAAAAGAGCACTAGAACTTCCGTTCGAAGTACTAGAGTACTTCGGGGCTCATTGGATTACCAATCCAATGAGCCCCCTCTGAAGTTTATACAGCCACCCTTCCTGTAAAATCTTTATATGCCCCCAGGGCAAAGGTTACCAACCCTTTCCCTGAGGGCTGTTGGGGGGGGGGGGGGGGGTTGTCAAGCTCAAAGACATAATTTCTGGATCTTTTAACTACACTAAACAAAATGGCCATCTCAAAATTTTGATTGGATGTGTTTGCGGAAATAGTGGGTTCAGGAGGGGGATTAGTTGCCCTATAATCACTTTCGACTATTAATAGAGGCACTAGCCCCGTCAATTTCCAATTTAACAAGCTTTTTTGTAAGATTTTACGACAACAAATGGTGATCTCAAAATTCCTATCAGATGCATTTCAGGAAAATACGACGTGTGTGTGTGTGGAGGGGGTGTCCACCCTCTAATCACTTTTAATCTTAAAAAGGGTACTAGAACTCCTGCTTACCAATCCAATGAGCCGTCCATGAAGTTTATACGACCACCCTTTCTATAAAAACTTTATATGCCCCCAAGGTATTACTTACAACCCTTGCCCTGAGGGCTGTGGGAGGTTTTCATCCTAAAAGACATAATTTCTGGACTTTTTTACAACGCTGAAGAAATTGGCTACCTCAAAATTTTGTTTGATGTGTTTGGGGAAATGTTGGGTTTGGGAGGGGGGTTAATATCCCTCTAATTGTATATTAATGATATACCTAATTGTATCCCGAGTGATATGACCAAAAATCCCAGGAATGAGACGGTGTCATTATTTGCTGATGACACAGTTGCTGCTAGTACCGCGAAGACAGAATAATTACTTCAGACATCGATGAAAGATGCTATTGAAAGGTTATATTCATGGTTGAGGGTAAATAGATTAAAGATTAATCTGGGTAAGACTAATTTTGTTATTTTTTCCCGTTCACCAGATTTTTATCCATGAATTCAGGATATTGCAACACAGTATGGAGCTTTAAAGCGGGTGTGTTCTTATAAGTACCTGGGGGTTTATGTTGATGAGGTTTTATCATTCAAGCACCATGTACATTATGTTTGTAAAACTGTGTCTCGTAACCTGGGTATAATAAGAAAACTTAAACATTTTTTTCCTCCTTATGTTATGCGCCTTCTTTATTATTCTCTTATCCATCCATATATATTGTATTGTAGTAGCGTTTGGCTTGGAACATTTCCTTCTATTGCTCGGCCAATACGAGTTCTACAAAACAACGCTGTTCGGCTGTTAGATGGCCTACAACCCCAGGATTCGGTACGAAACGTGTATGAGCGTGTAAAGATACTGCCAGCTTCCGGAGTACGGGAGTTGTATACACTTCTATTCATTTTTAGGATTCAGAGGGGTATAAGCCTCCCGTGTTTTGATAGCTTGACTAACCTGAGATCTTCTGTCCATGATTATGATACTAGGTCATCTGCAGAGATTAATATTCCACTGGTAGTTTCGGCCCGATCGATGTTTTCTTTGCTTCACAGGGGGATCAGAAGTTGGAACCATCTTTATCAAAATATAAAAAATATAGGTGATATTTATTCTTTTAAGATTTTAATTAAAGGGATGCTTTTTAGTAAGTATGAATTTTAGGTTTTTTTTTTTTTTAATAATGATATTGGTAAATTTTTTATGGCTCCTGGGGGTGATGATTATGAATATAATAGTAAATTTAATGAAAATGTTAAGGTTTAAGGTTTGTGGTGCTGTTTGGGGACTGTGATATAGATAGGTTATTATTTTTTTCGTTTTTTTTTTTGTTTTGTTATGTTAGTGTATTTTTTCAACCTCCTTGAACAAGTTTTTACTTCTTGGGGGGGCTGCTAAACTTATGTTAAATTGTTTGTTTGTTTAGAATAAATCTCTCTCTCTTTCTCTCTCTCCCTCTCTCTCTCTCTCTCTCTCTCTCTCTAAAAATAACTTTTGAGATAAATCAAAGTGCATCCTATGCCACCAGGCTTTCAAATGACGCATCCACAATACCTTTGAAATTGCATAGGGCATCAATTTGAAACCTTCAGGAACTTTTTTCCGGGAGGGTTTTGGCAAGTGGACGTTGAATTTCAACTTGGAAAAAATGAGAAATCAATGAGCCTTCACAAATTCTGGCTATCAAAACACCAAAATTGCAGTATCTCTAGAACAGCTTGGGGAATGGAGTTGAAAATTACAGGTAAAGAAAAAAGGAGAGGGATGGATGAACTTAAAATTTTGAATGGGCATCATGTTAAAAATCTCACGTCTCTGATAATTCAACGATCTTACGCTACAAGTTCTTTTGGCAATCAGAATCTGATCGTGTCTAAGTTTGAAGGTAAGTCTACATCGCTACTTAACCAGGAATGAATTTGTAGATCAGCTGGTAAATTATAGTTTTTTGATTTACATAGATATTTAAACCGTGTACTAGATGAATTTCAAAGTCATCACGTGCCAGATGGCTTTCATCACCTTGTAACTGGTAATTTGGTTTACTAAATTGGGGCTTACCCACAGATTCCATTGTGCCATCGCAAGAACTAGATGGTCTGGATGGAAGCTTTATCTCTATATCATTTTTGGTTTTTTATTTACTCAATAGATTTAGTACCTTTAATATATTTTTAGTTGTCCTTTTCTTTTATCTAAGCCAGATACACCTGATCCTTCCACGGAGCGTATCCAGGATACGCCTTGGAGTGATACAGGTATTTCTCCTCTTGAAATCCCTGATCCTGCAAATGTTGAGAATACTAAAACTGAAACTGCTAGCTGTAGACAGCTTTAGATATTCCACACAAAATGAATATATTTATCAAATATATTATTTATAAGCATCCATTTTTTTTTCCAGTTTCAGAGGAGCTTCCGTGAAGTTCCTATAAAAGCTGCATTTTTTCAATTAAAAATTTTGGTATTTTTACATCTGAAAATCTCATTTTAAATTTTTAACCAGTTAATCTATAACAGGGCATTCTTAGTAATAAATTTGACTACTTAAAATTTAATTTGTCACAAGTTAATTCTAATAGTATTCTTTAATAAGTTGTGTCTTCGGTCTTATCCTGGTTGATGATTTGTTTAAAGGACGTATTGGAGCTTGTTGAGCTTTTCAGCACAATATGGAAATAATCACTGTAATAGCTTCCAATAAGTACTTTAGGGAAGTATTTAAAAATCGCAATTTTTATGGGACACCAAAAATCACAACATTTAATTTGAAAAGCACTATTGAAGGCGAGGTGTAGTTCAAAAATTGTCAACTAAAGTCCATACTTAGAATCGTAGAGATATAAAGCCTAATTTAATTAAATCGTCTAGTTTAGGTATTTTCCCACTGACGATTATCAGTGGAAAAATACCAGAGGATGGATTATCAAATAGGAAACTGCAGAACAGCAAAATCCATAAACCCAACCTACGACCCGCAGGCAAAATCCAATGTACATATTGAAAAACTGTTTTAACGTTACGAACGCCATCTAAATTTGTACTGAGTGAAATAGATATAGGTTACTTACTTACCTGAATAGAGAACTGCTCAACTTCTGTGAATTTATTACCAATGAAGTTGGAATATGTTTTAAGGCTGTCATTAGTTTTAGCAGTATATTTTCCAAAAGCAGCCCTGATTTTCTTGCTGGCCTATGGCCATACATCAAATAATTCAGCACTAAAAGTAAGTCACTACATATCAAATAATTACCTACTGGCAAAACACTTGCAATAAATTCAATAGTACATATAACTCAAGTTAAAATATTGACAATTTCTCTGTTGTTTTAAGAGACAGTGCATGACTGAACCCAGGGGCCAAAACTGCAGCCCCACCCCCAGCGGCAAAGCATGATCCATCAGTGAATACTATTTTATGTCCAGTCGGTGTCCACTGCTCTACCCATTCAAGCCACCTTGCCAGCTCTGGTGGTTCCTCTGGACTACCCCTTGAAAATGGGGGTAGTGCTATATTTGACTTTATACCTGTACTAGAAGCTGAACCTACCTCATCAATAACATCAGGAGTTGGGATAGGAGCAGCTGTTTCAGAGATGTATTTCACCATTCGACAGTATGGTGGAATTGATTTTGGTTGGAAACATTGGTTCTGATCATATGGTTCATTAAGTTCTTTGTAGATAATGTCATTTGGGATCAACATCTTCCGTGTAAAATATTGTGCTTCTAATTTCTTCATTCTAGTTTCTAATGTTGTCAGTCCTAGTTCACAGTATATTCCAGGTAGGAGGGTTGATTTTAGTCATCCGAGAATTTTCCTCAGTATACAATGCAGGGCTGTATCCAGTTTTTTCAGAAGTTGGGCAGGTGCTTCTCGGTATAGTAGGCAGCCATAATCCAGCTTACTGATTACAACTGCTCTCACAAGCTGGGTGGCAACAGAGAAAGGGGCTCCTCTCTTAGATAAGCAAATAGCATTGACAAAGTTGGCTCTGCTCTTGAGGTTTCCGATTAAATAATTCACATGGTGAGTCCATGAGAGTGAAGTGTCAAAAGTCACCCCAAGGTAGCAGAACTTTTCAACTACTGCGACAGCAGTGCCATTGATTGAGAGCCTTGGCGTTGAATGAATCTTAGTCCTTGTGAAGAGGAGCACTGCTGATTTAGCAGGAGAGAATTCCATGTTGTTGACAGTTGCCCATAACCCAAGATAATAATGACCCTTCTGGACAGCAGCTTGCAGGGCATGCTTATCTCTTGATGTTGCAACAAGTGCAGCATCATCAGAATACAAATACAGTTTGCATCCCAGAATATGTTCTAAACTAATATCACTGCAGTAAATAAGGAAGAGGAGTGGGCTTAGTACCCCCCCTTGAGGTACTCCCACATCTGGCTTTGTTCTTGATGGAGATTTACTCTCCCCCATATGGATCTCCAGTTCCCGGCCTCTCAACTAATCTTCTATCCATATCCTCAGTTCTAGGCAGATTTGGAAAGACTGTAACTTTCCCATCAGGTTATCCACACTAACCCTATCAAAAGCAGCCCTCATATCCAAGAAGGCTGCTAGTGTTTCCTTACCCTGCATGAAGCCAGATTTTATCTGGTGTTCTAACCTTAGAAGTGCATCTTTGGTTCCTCTATTAGGGGTTCCTCTATTGTAGCAACATGGGTACCAGCACATGTTGGAATTAGGGGAAATGAGCAGGCAGATAAGCTGGCAAAATGGGGTGCTAGGTATGGGGAGAAATTAGTATGTCAGTATTCAGTGAATGATTTTTTATGTTATTATGATAAGTTGCTAAAGAAGAAGGAGAAAGAGGTTTTTGGTCAAAGGTCTCAGAACCGTATCCTTGATTTGTATGATTATGGTGCCCCACCTCCTGATCTATGTCACCCAGTCAGACACCTGGCTATCAGTATATTCAGGCTCAAGACAAGCCATGCTCGAATTAGGAGTGCATTATTTAAATGGAAGTCAGTAGACTCCCCATTATGTGAGGTCTGCAATGTAGAAGAGGATGTTAGACATATTTTAATGTATTGTAAAAAGTATGAGAGACAGAGATTGCCACTAAAAAAAGCGTGCCTAAAGTATTTTGGTGCATTCACGCTCAGAAGTATCCTGGGCCATGCACAGGCACCACCATGGGCTAGGAAAAAATCTGTGGAAGTACTAGGCCGTTTTATTGTGGATACTAAGCTACACTTAGAGCTGTAATTTGTATTAATAATTGTATATATAAATATTATTGCACATTATTTTAATATTGTACATGTAAATTAGTGATATGCAAGCTATATGTATGAGTATGTGTATATATTGCAAGCCAAGCTCAGCAGTTTAAATTGCCATATCAGCCAGTTGTGTTTGAACTGTAAATATGGAGGCTGATTTGTGACACCATTGGACAGAGTTGAATGCAGCCTGATATTGGCTTATTGTTTATTTTGCCTTGAGATTCTTCAAATCCCCTCCCTAACCACAGTGACAAAAGCCATTTTTTTTTTTTTGTTAAATTATTTTACCCCCGGTCATGACAGAACAACCGCTGGACAGCCGAAATTTTGACGTGGAATACCTTTCATCCCTAAAGGCTCTGATGAAATCATGGAGACGTGCACAATGGGCAGCTTGGCCAGGAGTGCTACAAACAAACAGCAACAACATATGTATTAAGATGATCTTGCCGTTTTAATTGGGGGAAACTGTTGATGCTAAAAGTGTCAATAAACAATGGTATGTAAAATTATATTTAAGGAGGTTACAGGTGCATCTGTCTTAATATCTGAAGTAGGCTTAGCATAAACAATTGTTTTCTAGACAAACTACTACTACTAACAACTCGGTAAATTTCTACCAAATCATATTATTGAGTTAGGAATAAAGTGAATACACCATTCGATGCCTTTTTTATGCTGATTACGAATATAATAATCATTTCTATCGGAAATGAATTTCAGCCCCCCTATATATGCCAATTCAGGGTTAGGTTAGGTTGTAGAAATGTAGATAAAGTTCTACGAATTCATGACTGGAACTTTGGAACTGAATACACACTTCAATCACAAATTGAAATTGAATCCTCCCCTCGTCCCTGGAGACTTGATAGGCTTTCTTAGAAATATTAATCATATTTACTGAACTATAAATAAAGCTTATCTACAAAAACCGTTATTCATTCTCTGCAAAGTCACATGTTCGTTATATTTAAAAAAATAAACAAGACTGACGTCACTTATCCTCGATTAATCCTGCTTTTTATAGGACAAGCAATTACTTGTCCTCGTACAAGTAATCCTGAGCGTTCCATTACTTGTCCAACTAATTTCTGACGTCACGTCCACCCTCATGAAACGCTTGGATTAGTAATCTGCTTATCCGGACAAGTAATGGAACGCAGTCCATGACTGCGTTCCATAACTTTTCCGACTTATCCTGACACGTGTTGTCAGGATAACAACAAAATATAACAACAAATACTTATCCGGCCACGTGTTACATGGAACGCTACGGATAAGTATGAGGATAACAACCTTGATCATGTGCACTCCACGTGTTGTGTATTCGAATGTAATTTTCGCCTGAAACACCTATGAGTATTATGAGGGGGGGAATTTATCGGGGAAAATCACCGGAACCCAATTTATTCAGACAAATTGATTTTAAAGCAGGTATCAACAAAACTTCATCAGGGATTGTATTTACTTAGGGGGGGGGGGGACAAGGTTCATCCGACAAAATTGCGTTAGGAGCAAATTTAATTATCGTAAACTTGAGTTGATTAAGTAAATTACACTACTTTAGACTACGTTAGGGGGGAAGGCGCTCCCTCGCCCCTTAGATCCGTCACTGGTTTAATGTTACTCTTTACATTCATAATAACAGCGTGGACCAGAAATATTCCCTGAAATCATAAGGGGAGTAGATAACAATTTCACATATTTTGTGTTGTTTTTTAAGTTTCTTTTCCTCATGGAAAAATTCAAATCAATTTCCGTGAAAACGAAATCCAAGCCACCCTTATAACACTTTTACTAGGGACGACGGCTTATTTAATGTCGATCCTTGCTTACAGTTGAAACACATGGTAATATGTAACATCATGATAAAATGAGGTGAGGGTCCCTCAGGAGTATGCTACAGATTTTCTTATTATAAAATTCAAATTGATTTCCATGAAAAGAAACTATTAGCAACGTTTATCAGATCTTGACTTTTGGGTTGACTTCATATATAACCCTGCATCCGTGAAATTTGTCAATTAGTATTGTGCCACGCCAATAGTGTAAAATTGTTATTTTGTACAACCTAAGTTACAAATACCAGGTAATATAGCATGTTTTGGGGGAAGATTCTAGTTTAGCACCTTGCTGATTATGTTTTAGTTACTTTTCTGCTGTTGTTGTTACGAAACTGTTGCATTATATTATCGTTTATTATTATTTGCTTTTAGCTAGTTCAAAATTTGTTTTTTCAAAGTTCGTGGTAATAAACTAAGTAAACCACGACACGGCTCAATAGTAACCAAAATTTTTATATCAATAACTGGGAGCCATCGTCCACTCCCAGAAAAACGACTCCATCCCCCCCCCCCGTCGCGGTCGGTTGGTCCTCAATCACTTTCGACTTCTAAAAAAAAGACTAGAGCTGTCAATTTCTGAAGTAATGGGCACCCTCCGAAGTTACTGCGATCGTGAGGTGGAGATTGGGGTTAGAAAGGGGGGGTCTCCCTCCTTTACATAATAAACTCTGCTCATTTTAGAGCCTAATATTACTCTTTACTTCCATAATAACACTTTTGCCCTGGAATATATTCCTAGAAATCGAGAGAGATTAAATATTAACTTCACATTTTTTCCTTTCTTTAGGTTTTTTTTTAGCATGCATCAAATGGCTGTCGCACAATTTCCTTCGGATGTCTTCAGGAGAATAAGGGATACGGGAAGGAGGCTAGTTGCGTGATAGTTGATCGTTAAATAACGATGAATATCAGATTTTTTTTTTCCCGTGACTAATTAAAGCACAAGTTCTTTTTAACTCGAAGTAATTTGTGATTGGTTTTCATAGAAACCCAATTGGTTTTCAAGAAGGATCTTCTTGGTTTCATAGTCAAGGCTTATCCGTGGCTTCAAAATACTTCCTAATACAAATCTTTTTTCTCTTTTTAGACAAGAGCTTCAACACCAACCATACCGAGACGAAATGTGCCAAAGGTAGCAGGATATGCAGAAACAGTCCTAGAGAGAATGGCGGATTATGATTTTAAAACTCATTGCAGACTTCATAGAAGTACTTTCGATCATCTCTTAGAAACAATTAAGGTAAACGTAGAGAATGAGACAAGACCAACATCACCAGACAAGATGCTCCTCATAATTTTATGGACTCTGGCAACCCCAGAGTGCTACAGGTCCGTTGGATGTCTTTTGGTGTGTCTAAGTCAATAGTATGCCGAATACTAAGAAGCACTATTGACGCAATTTTCGAAGTGGCATCAACAACAATAAAGAGGCCAGGGGCTACTGAAGCACAAAACATAATTTCTGCTAATAGTTCAACTACTGGCTTTACAGGAGTTCTTGGTGCTATAGATGGAACACATATCCCAATCACAGTCCCTCGACATTCTCCGGGAACATACATCAACAGAAAGGGTTTTCACTCTCTGCAATTGCAGGTTGTGTGCCAACATAACCTGAAATTTACTGACTGTTATGTAGGGCAGCCAGGGTCAATGCATGATGCCCATGTTTTTAGGTTTTCAGAAATTAGCACTGATCTACAAACCAATACTTTATTTTTTCCTGATGATAGCCATTTAATCGGCGATACAGCGTACCCACTTTCTGACCGCTTACTTACACCAATCAGAGATACGGGTAACCTAACTGAATGTCGGGTTAGGTACAACTTTAAACTGTCTGCTACAAGAATGTTTGTTGAAAGGGCGATTGGACAGTTAAAAAGTCTTTTTAGAAGACTTAAGTCTTTTGATTCCCCTGACCTTCCATTTATTTGCAAATCAGTAATTGCAGCATGCGCCTTGCATAACTTTTGCCTTGACGAGAATGATCTCCATTTTGAAGATTCAGAAGAGCTGAGCTCCGGCGAAGCAGCTACAATTAATTCCGAGAATAATATCTCCAATTCCACAGCCGCTGGCAGAACAAAAAGGGACCGCATTGCGAGACTTTTATAATTCTTAAATAAATAGTTACCGTTTTTTACTGATTAGTATGTTACTTTCTATGTTTAAGCATTTGTTAGCGTAGCCAATTGCATAATCATCTAAATATTAATCAAGAGTAAAGTTACATTTTCTCTTTAAATTTATTTGAAGAAAATTCCTTTTATAATAACAGCGTAGACCCGAAATATTCCCAGAAATCATAAGGGGATATCAATTTCCCGTTTTTGATGCGTTTCTATAATTTCTTTTGCCCCCCCCCCCTCCCTAAACAAATGAGCTGTTCAAAACCATCTGTTTTTGGCAGTTTTTGGCCCTCTTAGGCTCTGGTTCTTTGCTCTGGATCTTAGGCTCTGGATCTACATCTGCTTCTATAACTCGGTTTGATTTCAATTGTGATGCAGAGTTAGCAGGGATTCTCAACCCCCCCCCCCCCCTACTCGAAGCAGTCACTGCATCAATGCCTTCTGGTTTTGGGGCCATCAACCCTTTCATGTTTTCATAATTTTCCCAAACTATTTTTCCCGCTCCACTCCTTCCTGCCCTATCTTTTTGATCCCACTACTGCCTTTTCAGATTTTTCCTTTTAATTTGGCATTGCGCTGAAGAATAGTGTATTCCATCTTCTAAGAAAGCAGATGATATTCTATTCCAGAATGCAGAATTTATTAGTTTTGCTGCCTCCTCCTGCTCTTGATAGAGGGCAATCACCATTTCAATATCGAAAAATAGGAAAACACCCTCCAAAAGTTGACAAGAATGGAATTGTCTTGAGGGGAGAATAAAAGTCTAACATACAGAACAAGATATTTCGGAGGGGGTAGCTCACTTCATATACGGGATAATTTCCATTCGTCTTAGTTTTTAACGATGCTCCTTATTTCTAGTTGAAAATGCTTATTTGTTAATTTAATTGGGAATGAAAAGTCAAATTCTAACATAAAGAACAAGGTATTTCGGAGGGGATAGCTAACTTCATATACGGGATAATTTCCATTCGTCTTAGTTTTTAACGATGCTCCTTATTTATAGTTTAAAATGCTTATTTTTTATTTTAATTGGGAATGAAAAGTCAAATTCTAACATAAAGAACAAGGTATTTGGGAGGGGGTAGCTCACCTCATATACGGGATAATTTCCATTCGTCTTAGTTTTTAACAATGCTCCTTATTTCTAGTTGAAAATGCTTATTTTTTAATTTAATTGGGAATGAAAAGTCAAAGTCTAACATAAAGAGCAAGATATTTTGGAGGGGGTAGCTCACTTCATATACGGGATAATTTAGGAAATTTAGGGGTCCCATCCCTTGTCTGATGTGTGGAGAAAATGATGAGGATATTTTTCATTTTGGTGGAATTGAAAGGAATTGGCAGATTTGGGAAATGAATGTTTTTAGCTAGTGTTGGTAGATAGAAGGTGAGTGGAAGGGAGTGTAGGATCACGAGTTAGAATGATTTTAATGAATCTGGATAAATATGTAGATGAAGGGCTGATAGATCGTGACAGATCTATCTCTTTATAAATATTTTCGAGGAGAATCATATATAAGTACTTTTTCTTTTTAATTTGCTTGTGTTTTTTTCTTCTTTTTAATTTATTTGTGTCTTTTTGCTGGTTCTGTTATGTTTATGTTCTGTTTTTTTCCTATGGTACAATGGTTTTTTGGAACATTTATAGATCTGCGTGTCATTGTTAAAAAAATCTAACAATAAAAACAAAGTTTAGCTGAGGGGCTATTCTATGAAAATTGTGTACTACACAATTTGTTAAGTCAAATCATTACCTACGTAAATGGAACTGTGGTGAGCACAAGCAACAATCTTTCAAACTATACGAATTATATACAATTAATGTTGATGACTTCAGTGTCTTATACGAAATTGAGAGTTTTAGCTATTGGATATGAATATAAAATGGTCACTGAAACTACCAATATACTTGGAGATGTGACAACTAAAGTTTTACATTTTTAATATACCTCAATTGTCGCCTCGCAACGTTAAGATTGATATAAAGCTTTAACTTGCTCTATCCAATTTTATTTTGCAAAAAGTAGTTGCTGCTACACATTGTAAAAATGTGGGAAAGCCATCATAACCTGACTAAATTGTAAAGATAGCAAAGTATGACTTTTGAGTAATGATAAGGGTAACGAAGTATTAATTTTCTTTGTGTAAGGAAACAAACAACATTAGCTAGATTTTGAACAAGCGTACCCTTGATTCAACAAGGACCATAAAATGCAAATACAAATAGCGGACTGACGCTTCAAACTCAAGGGATCAACGACAAGAGATATTACGCGATTTCAATCACATGACCAAAAAAAAGGGTTTTTAATAGAGAAAGGGATACTAACTTTTTGAACAAAGAACTATTATTAGGATGACATCAAACTGGTCTCTGAGCAATGACAGGAAAGAAGAACAAAATATAGAGAACTTAAAATAGGGATTCAGGAACGAAAACAAGCTAGTTTTTTTGGAAATCGAACAAAGAGTAAGTGTTTACTTTATAATAACGATAAGCTACCACTGTCTGTCTGAAATTCTCCTTGGGGATAAAAGTTTGAAGATAAAGGTTAAAATAAGAGAAAAAAACTCTAAAAGACTTTCTGTCACTTGGAAATAATTTTAATAAGTATATAAGAGAAATTGATGATTTTGGGACTTATAGTTTCATTTAGTATTCCCACTTAGACGAGGCTTGAGCCATTTGGACAAAACAGCATTTTTTAAGGTTAGAATAAGCCAAATTAAATTTCTTCCCAGAAATTTAAGCTATTTATAACTGAGGGTTTAAAGAGGGAAGAAAATCTTAACCAAGAAGAGAAAGTTAGGAGAACCATTTGTGCTTCCCCTTTCACCCTAGAGTCCCTTGAGACTTAGCTTGACTTTATAAGGACCTAGTATCCAAAAATTGGAATTATCAGGCAATAACATTACTAACCCCCCCCCCCTTTGTGCAATCTTCAGAAGTTTATAAGAAGAGGAACACCGTACTCCTTTTAATCATTCTTCATCTCGTATACCCCGGATTGTATGTTTTTACAAAAGTGACCTCAATGTTTATAGAAGCATGCTAGGGGAAAAAGGGGAAAAATATAACCAGCTTAAGAATTTCTAAACCGTTATGTCCAGAAATTTTCAATTAAGTTTCCCTGCTAAAATTAAAGCTTAATAAAGGTCAAAGGAATACACAATCCTTTCAAGAAATAATAAAAGAATCTCTTGGTTTGGGTTAATGAAAATTGGAATTAAAAGCAAGTACGGTTATTCTTAGCTTAGCTCAAAAATAGCTTAAACTAAAGGATTTTTATAACCCAGAATTCAAACCTTGACTAGCTGTTCAAGTGTAACCCCTTTAAGTTGAAACATTCGTTAGCTTAGGATTAACTTAATCTTTTTCTTTTCGGTATACATTGTTGGATTTGAACAAGTAGATCATTTGACCTTAGAAGAGATTTGGAAATAGTCAACATAGATAGAATTAGAATATTTTTCATTTTATCTTATTTTATAAATAAAATCAGTTGTCACTGAATTCTGAGTACCGATTCCTTACCCAACGCCTCAGTTTGTATCACGCTACCAAATATATTAGCCCTGTTAGTAGGGGCAACCTTACATCTGGTCGCAGCGGTACTCAAGTTCGGTACAACTCTCGTTTACGTGGGGGAGGATTAATTAAATTCATAAAATTTGGTAAAATTTAGTCCTCTGTTCCTCACAAGAAGGTGTGTGTTCAGTTTTCCAAACCTATCCAAGGCAGAAAAGTTTGAAAAAGTGTTCATTAAAGGAAATTTTAACCTAAGGGGGAAGCTCAGACAGACTTTTATCTTTCATCTTCCTAAGATTCTTTCTTTCTTCTCCTTCTCTTTCTCTTTGCTACAAGTTTTAGCATCCGCGTCTATAGTTTACTTAAATAGGGCCATAGGTTAATCATACTCAAGTGTGTGTAATTATAATATTAACCTTGAAGGTTAATTTAAATCGAGATATGGCGCTAATTCTTACGCAATTTATAAACTAACTCATTTTGTAGTTTAAAACAATTTAAAGGTTCAAAACGTTTCCACATTAAGAATTTATAAGGATAGAACAATCATGAGTTCAAATGAAAACAAAATCAAAGAGTTAGAAATGGCACTACAAGACGTACAGTCTAGAATAAACGCTCTAGAAGGGCAATATAGAGATGCCACAGTGACAAGTAGGCTTCAAAACCTATTTGTGGAGCAAGCGCCTCCCATCTCGTTACTAACATATCCCAATGAAATCCATTCATGGATTACCACCCTTAAACAAATACAAAAGAGTTTAGGGAAAGATGAATTATTAGCGCTGACAAAGAGATTTGAATTGATTGATTTAATGTGTAGGGACTCCTCAGACATGTCTTTGGGAGCAACGGTGGTTGACTCAGGAGACAAAACTTCCCCTGGAGAACAAAGAGATAACTCCAGAGGAGAATTTCAAAACATAGGAAATTATAAAAATAACCCAAAGAAATGTCCGAACTGTGGAAAGAAAGATATGTCAGGACCAACTAGGGATAATTATTCCAGGTATAAATTTAGTAAAAGAAAAAATGCTTGCATAAAATGCTGGACTAGCGAGGGTTCACATAGACAATCGGAATGTGAAAAACCTCCAACTTATGTCCACTGTAGTGAAACAGGCCACAAAGCAAAATATTGTTTAGCTACAACACCTATACACCAGCCCAAAGCAAAACTTTAAGGCAAATTTTCTGAAGGTACTGCATCCTCCGAGCAATGGTTAGGGAACCACCGGAAGGCACAGGCCCCAATTCCGTAGTTTTGTAGTAGGTTAACCGTTAGTAGTAGATTTAGTATGACCAAGAGTCACTAACACGAACAAGACTAGGACTATGAAGGTCACTAGCACGAAAAGACTAGGACTATGAAACAGATGTCACTAGCACGGACAAGACTAGGACTATGAAGGTCACTAGCACGGAAAGACTAGGACTATGAAACAGGAGTAACTAGCACGGACAAGACTAGGACTATGAAGGTCACTAGCACGGATAAACTAGGACTATGAAACAGGAGTAACTAGCACAGACAAGTCTATGACTATGAAGGTCACTATCATTGACAAGACTAGGACTATGGAAGAGGAGTCACTAGCACGGACAAGACTAGGACTATGAAGGTCACTAGCACGGAAAGACTAGGACTATGAAACAGGAGTCACTAGCACGGATGATTGAGAGGAGTTTCGTTCTGAATATGAATGAATATCTAATCTCGTTCAAGAGGTATTTGTCAGCCGACAAATATGTATTAAAAAAAAAGAAAAAAAAGAGTCATTAAATAAATTTCATAATAAAATTATTCTTATATAATAATATATCTAGCTTTACCGTATTTATATAAAAATGTATTTTTTTTACACCAGTTGAAAACTTATAAACGACGGTTAGTAAATATAAGACAAATTACAGATAAACAAAGAAATGACAAAGGGTTCAATCCAAATAAAAAATCTAGTGAAGAACATAGAAACAGTAATCCTTTCTATTCTTCAAGCAGAAAATAAAAGTTTCCCATTCATTGTCACAGATCCGACAGACATGCTTAGGACAATTTTCGAAATTGAAAATTCACTACCAATAGGCTATATAATATCGGTTAATTATAGATGTTACGGCTTACTGGAACTTTATAAATCGACTAGCTGCAATGTGGCGACACAACAATTGAAATTGTTGGTTATTTGTGATTTTTCTACATCAAATAAACAAGATGGGTTCAGAATGTTTGAAATGTTCAGCATTCCGTTCCCAGTGTCAAACACTTCGTATTTCTTTCAAATAGAAAATGAGTTCAAATTTTGTGGGTTAAGTAAAGATCAAACGAGATATTTTTTAGAAGATGACAATATAGAAAATAGATGTAATTTAAAGAGTATGCCACTATTGTGCAACCACCAATTTATTATTAGGAGCACACCAATGAACTACTGCAGTTTAGCAAACTATATGGAAAATAATGCAGTAATTTTTAAAGAATGTCAAACCAAAATCATAAAGGAAAATAAAATCTTAATCCAAAGAATTGGAAGGGAAAAGTATTTAATCACATCTCCTTTCAAAGAAGAAATAAGAATACATTTCGAATGTAAAACAGAGAAAAACAGTAAATTCACATGTATAAAAGGCAGCTCAATAGTGAAATTGCGAGAAGAATGTTCTCTAACTGCAGAAATGTTAAAGATAAACATTATGTATAGGGGACAGATTACAAAGGAAATGGCACCTTTAAGTATATCGATAATTAGCTTAGAAGGAAACCTCTCCATAGCTGGTATAAAAACGAATGGAGCAAAAAATTTGAAGATTTAATCTCTATATATTTCCAGAACAACTCCAAGACGCAGATCGGCATAGCTGAGCTAAGAAAAATGCACATTTCCTTAAAGAACGAAAAAGGAAGGAAAACGGCTAGCTATTGGACATTTTTTTCAATACCCTTAATCTATTTCTATCCTTATTAGGACCAGTCTCTATTGGAATTATATTTAAAACATTGAGCAAACTATGGTTAGACTATAGGAAACAAAAGTCTCAAGGATTCCACGTAAATGTAGAACAGGAAGAGATTGAACTAAATTGATTCTTAGCAAGTTATAGTTTCATTAAAAAAAATAACTGTACTAAGAATTTTAAGTGTGGGAGGTTGTAAAAATGTGGGAAAGCCGTCATAACCTGACTAAATTGTAAAGATAGCAAAGTATGACTTTTTGATTAATGATAAGGGTAACGAAGTATTAATTTTCTTTGTTTAAGGAAACAAACAACTTTAACTTGATTTTGAACAAGCGTACCCTTCATTTAACAAGGACCATAAGATGCAAATACAAATAGCGGACTGACGCTTCAAACTCCAGGGATCAACGACGAGAGATATTACGCTATTTGAATCACATGACCAAAAAACAGGGTTTTTAATAGAGAAAGGGATACTAACTTTTGAACACAGAACTATTATTAGGATGACATCAAACTGGTCTCTGACCAATGACAGAAAAGAAGAACAAAATAGAGAGAACTTAACATAGGGAGTGAGGAACGAAAATAAGGTAGTCTTTTTTGGAAATCAAACAAAGAGTAAGTGTTTACTTTATAATAACGATAAGCTACCACTTTCTGTCTTAAATTCTCCTTGGGGATAAAAGTTTGAATATAAAGGTTAAAATAAGAGAAAAGAAACCTCTAAAAGGCTTTCTGTCACTTGGAAATAATTTTAATAAGTATATAAGAGAAATTGATGATTTTAGGACTTATAGTTTCATTTAGTATTCCCAATTAGACGAGCCTTGAGCCATTTGGACAAAACAGCATTTTTTACGGTTAGAATAAGCCAAATTAAATTTCTTCCCAGAAATTTAAGCTATGAATAACTGAGGGTTTAAAGAGGGAAGGAAATCTTAACCAAGAAGAGAAAGCTAGGTGAGCCATTTGTGCTTCCCCTTTCACCCTAGAGTCCCTTGAGACTTAGCTTGACTTTATAAGGAGCTTATATCCGAAAATTTGACTTATCGGACCATGACATTACTAACCCCCCTCCCCTGTGTGCAATCTTCCGAAGGGTATACGAAGAGGAACACAGTTACCCTTTTAATAAGTCTTAATCTAGTTTACCCCGGACTGCATGTTTATACAAAGGTAAACTCACTGTTTATACAAGCAGGTTAGGGAAAAAAGGGGAACAATATTACCAGCTTAAGAATTTCTAAACCGTTATGTCCAGATATTTTCAATTAAGTTTCGCTGCTAAAATTAAAGCTTAAGAAAGGTCAAAGGAATACACAATCCTTTCAAGAAATAATAAAAGAATCTCTTTGTTTGGGTTAATGAAAATTGGAATTAAAAGCAAGTACGGTTATTCTTAGCTTAGCTCAAAAATAGCTTGAACTAAAGGATTCTTATAACCCAGAACTCAAGCCTTGACTAGCTGTTCAAGTGTAACCCCTTTAAGTTGACATGGCGTTGTTCAAAGTGTATTGTTTCTTGAAATAAGACAGAAATAAGCAAATGCATTATTCAAAATACCAAATATTTTCATCAAAATATTTTGCAGCTAGAAATAAAATGAGGAAATACGGGATGCTCAAAATGTAATGTTTCTCATTATGGAGCTTCTCAATGTAATGATGCTCAAACTCAAAATGTAATGTTTCTTGAAATAAGAGGGAAATAAGCAAATGAATGAATAATTTATTATTCAAAATAGCAAATATTTTTTTTAAATGTTTTGCAGCTTGAAATAAGACGAGGAAACATCTGACGGTGTTGCTCAGGGTGCATTTTTTCTCGAAATAAGATGGAAATAAGCCTTATGCAAAATACTAAATATTTTCACAAAAAGTTTTGCAGCTTGAGATAAGATACGGAAATATGTAATGTTGCTACTCAAAATATATTTTTAATGTAATAAGATTGAAATAAGCAAATGCATTATGCAAAATACAAAATGTTTTCATCAAAATGTTTTGCTGCTTAGTGCAAGATGAGGAATTATGCAACGGTGCTACTTAAAATGAATTTTTTCTTGAAAAAGATGAGGAAATTTAAGCTGGTGTTGTTCAAAATATATTATTTCTGAAAATAAAATGGAAATAAGCACGGGTACTATTCAAAATACAAAGAATTTTCTTCAAAATGTTTTGCTGCTTGAAATAATATGAGGAAATATTCGCAGGTGTTGCTTAAAAGGTATTGTTCCTTGAAATAGGATTCGAAATAAGCAAATACATTATTCAAATACCCAATATTTTCTTCAATTTTTTACTGTTTGACATAAATAAAAAATCAGCCATGGTGTTGCTCAAAATGTATTGTTTCCTGAAAGAAAATGAAAAACAAAGCAAATAAATTATTCAAAATATCAAATATTTTCTTCAAAATGTGGTGCTGCTTTAAATAAAAATAGTATTGTTAAAAATGTATTGTTTCTTGAAATTTGACTGAAACCCATAAGTTACGCATAATATTTGCTATTTGGAAGCATGCAGACATTGTTTTTTTTTTGGGAGGGAGGAGGGAGTTATTCTTGGGATGGATTACTATAGGAAGAATCTTCCTTGGGGAGGGAAATTTCTAGGGGGTGAATATTCCAGAGGAAAAGTCACACTGGGAGATTTGACAGAATTACTATACGAAATTCTTTTTAATTGTTTTATATGCTTTTTGCCAAATTTTTCATGTGAAGATGTTTTGGGAGATTTATCGAGGGACTATTTTCCGTGTGTTTTGATTTCCGGGAAATAGTTTCCACGGAAGGAAGCATTTCTGAAGTGCTCGAGGCACCAATTAGAGATTAAAGTCTTAATCAAATGAATAAATGCTAAGTAGAATTTTTCAAGCTGAATCGTCTGCAAGCAATATTACCGAGAGGGGAGATTCACAGCGAGGATTGAATTCTCAGGAGAGACTTTGACGAGGGGATGTACCTTGTGTTAGATGAAATTTCAACGGAGGAGTCTTCTTTGAGAGGGAGGGGTATATTATTTTGAGGGTGAGCCAGGTTTACCCTCAGTATTTGAAAAACAAAAATAAATTGTTACATATGTGAGTTGGCTGACCTTTCCAGTATCTTGCTCTTTACGATAAAGTTTGACTATTTGTCCAAATTTCTTGAGAGTAGCTACTGAAACATGGGGTTGTTCTATTAGAATAGGAAGCGTTTTTAAAAGTGATTTTAATATTAGTGCAAGGAGCAAGATATTGAGGAGGGGGCAACCCTTCATATACAGAATAAATCTACCGAAATTAATATACAAATTTCATTTTAATTTTTCATGTACGGTGAGACAAATTCAAATTTGTATTAGTTGAAAAATGCTCAAGCATTAATTGTAAGAAAACGTTTCTTTTTTTCGAGTGAAAGTAAGAAGTGACATTAAAACTTGAAACAATTATTAAGGACATGAAAGAGGCTTTCCCCTCCTTAACTCCTCGCTCTTTACGCTAAAGTTTAATTCTTAGTCACAATTCTACTTTTTAAAACAATAAAAGCTTTAGCATAAAGTGCAAAACGCTGAGGAGGGGACAGCCCGCTCATATACGGAATAATTTCTGTTGCTTTAAGTGTCAATGTCGCTCCTTACTTTTAGTTAAAAAACCTTGTTTTTTTTTATTTAATTATGTTGCAGATTTGAATAAAGACTAAAAACAGAGAAACAAAATAGACAAATATAAATATATTATCCATAATCAAGCTAACAGAACACATTTATTTTGTTCATATCCAACTTTATTTTGATCTTCATAAAGTAATCCACCTTAAAACCTTCTTACATTCTCTCTATTCATAGATACGCCTTTCTCTGCAAAAAGTTACTTAAAGTAGTAGTCGCTCATTCTCAGTAATTCCAAAACTAGAAAGTCAAGCCTAATTTTTTTTATATTATTCTGCAGACATTTGAATTAAAAATTTTTTTTTTTTTTTAATTAAAAACCCTTAAGTTCTTATGAACAGAATTGATAACCCAGAAATTAATAACAATAAATAGGCAATGCTTTAGTTTGTAAGATACCCCTTTATATTATTTTTTCTGTTATAGGCATGTTTATTTGTGTTTTTGAGGAAAAAAAACAATGGAAAAAATGTGCTGGCTAAATGGAATAAATTAGAAACAAGCCAAAAGCCTAGAAGTCCTATTGGAGTAGCACAGTTCATATGATTTTCAAAGAATTAGAGAGGCTCTTGGATACCAGTTTTCATATCAGATTTTTGGGTTGACAGCTCTTGAATTGATATCATTTTTCAATGACAAATCTTGTGCCAAAATCCTTGCTTGTTTCTATAACCAAATTCAAGGGAAAGAAGAGCAAATTTCAAATTGGACTTTAGAAGTTCCAGCTAGTTTTTGGATTCAATCCTAAAGATTTATCCCTAAAGATTTCAAAATTTTAGTTACTTTCAGAATATATAGTTGAACATTGTAAATACATTCATGCATATAAGAATATTGGTGGTACTTGTGTATTATATAAAACACACTCGAGAACTTGTATCCAGAAGATGAGAAACTACCCGGTTTTGAAGCTGTCTATATTAGATAATTACCTTTGGCTCGTTGGGAAAATACTTTATATCTATACTTGAATTAAATGTTTAGTTGGTAATTTATTTAGGTTAGGTTTGGTCACATATTTATTATAATGTGCTTTGGGCGGCTCCCTTTCAAAAGTTCTTTGTGGTAGTTTTCACAATTTTGTTACTAAAGTATTATATTTCCATTATATTTGTTTTATTTCATTAGCATTAACCAGAATACAAGTTTTCGAGCGTGTTTTATATAACACACTAGTACCATATTGGTTAGGCTGGAAGTATGAATTTCAAGATCGATTACTTAATTGTTTTTTTTTCATCTTAATTTTTGACATTAACATTCTAATGATTTTTGTTCGAAACTTAGGTTCGTAGCTTTTTTAACACTTTACAACAAGGACTTACGCCACTTTTATTTGCAGAGAAGTAATAACATAGAAAGACTTGCTTATTAATATTCATGAGTTACACACACACTTAAAAATTACTCAAGAATATTGCATTTTTCATTCACAGTACTATTTTCTTATGGATTTTAAGAAGCCAAATGGTTTATTCACGTTGTATAATTAAACAATTAGATATTATATAATTGAATAATTTTATTTATTTAAATTGATTAACTATTAATAAAAACATAATAAATAAGTAATTTATTTATCAAAAATAAATAATAATAACTAAATAATAATAAATTTATTTATTTATTTATTAAAAAAGTATATAATTGAAATAATTTTACAGAGAGTTTTATTAGTTTACATTGTGTTATGCTAGAACTTTAACTCAGTCAAACTGAAATGTTTTGTTCAGTGCCCAAGGACCTTCAGATCTAAAAATGAATCTGAAGATCTTAACTGAATATGAATCTCGGCTCATATACTTTAAACCCCCCTGCCCTGCAAGAAAATTTAAAATAATCATACCACAAACATGATCATAAACATTAAGACTATTTTTGCCATAAAATCACTATGGTTTCTCTAACCCTGGAAAAATTATTTTTTCCATAAGATTATTTTTGCCATAAAATCACTATGATTTCTCTAACCCTGGAAAAATTTCCCAGAGACAGCCCCTTTCTTTAAAACCAAAGTAAGATCTTGGAGTGAAGGGATTCATTAAATGAAGATAGATGCTACTACTAAAACTCACTACAACACCGAGGTAACTGAGACAAACACAGCTACGAATGTCCTCCTCCCAATCAGTTCAAAACCAATCTCTTTACATCGTCAAATGAGGTTCCCATTTCCCTTTAATCTGACCTTACATCCTCCTATCCAAACCGAGAAAAACCTGTTTTCCGTTTCATTTTTCGAACAGCCTGCAGTATGAAACAAGGTCAGTCAGTTGTGTACCCAGGACAGTCCATGAGCAATTTTTCTGAAAATATCTAGCGAATTTTCTCCGTTTTGTAGAGCACCGTTTCTTAGAACACCCATACTTTAAAAGGGTATTTGACAACTGTTATCACTCTGACTTCCAATATAATAGTCTTGGTTCGTAGACATTTTTCCAGCTTTTTTCAACTGTTAAAAAATACCCTTGGTAATTTCTTTTTTTTTTTTTTACTCTTCGCTGCCCCCCCCCCCCCTTCGTTACAAATAATACTACTAAGGTAAGTGAAGCTGTTAACTTAATCTTTTCGTTACCAAGTGTCACCTTTCCATTTTCACTTATTCCTAGTCTCAGCAACTTATTCTTCTTAATATTAATTTTCAAACCTATTCTAACACCCTGAACACGCAAAACCTCTAAAAGTCCATTCTTTTTCGTCTCACTTTCATCTAAAATTCTAAAATGATCACCATAATCTAAGTCTAGAGACATTCTTCCTCCCCATTTAATTCTGTGTTCTCCCATCGCCTTTCTTGTGCTCCTTTGTCATTGCCTTTCCATATGATCTAAAAAACCAAAGAATTTCTTAAAATCAATAAGAATATAAATTTATCCCCTTTCTGCGCTTTTCTATTTGTTTTAAAATGAAATCGAGCAGATTAATTAGATGCCGAACAGTAAAACACCTTGGGATGTTACCAAATTGCTTTTTATCTTTTGCTTCTGATTTTTTTTTCTTTAATTACCATGCAACAAAACTATCAAAAATTAAGATGAAGAGTAATGTAACAGAGATTGGCTTCGCACCATCGAAATAATGAACAGTTCCCTTTTTTGGAACAGCAGTTATATATCTGGTTTCTCACTTTTTTTTTGGGAAATGTCCAGTATTAATAATATTGCAATGGATCCTTTAAACTGGGAAAGACTATTATTTTGCAAATGCTCTAGTAAGAGCTACTGGGAACTCGAAGGGCGTCACTGTTGTTCTGTTTAACAAGAAAAGCATCTTTTTAATTTCCAAAATTGAGACTTTGGACATTAAATTAGAATTTACTTTTGGATCTTCTGTTACAAAACTTGTTGAAAAAACAAGTTTTTTAAAAACAAGAAAAAACATTTAATAAACATACTGATATTTAGTAACCAAATTCTAATAATATTTGATTAATTAAATTTATACAAGAAAAAGCATTTATATTTACAAAAGTAAAAACATTTATATTTTTTCAGTAAAGTGCAAATTTTGTTCTGGCCTTGGGAAGGCATAGGGGTTTTGCGCCCAACTTATGTTTATGTATAAATGTATATATATAACATTTATATTTAATATAAATATTTTTACTTTTATAACTTTAATCAAACAAATAATATTAAAATTTTGATTACTGAATATCAGTATATGTATATTAAACTGACAATGCACATTCATTTGTATTTTTTCAGTAAAGTGCAAATTTTGTTCTGACCTTGGGAAAGCATAGGGGTTTAAAGCCCAACGTATGTTATTTCAGAACTTTCAAAACCCCTATGTCTTCCCAAGGCCAGAACATAATTTGCGCTTTAATGAAAAAATATATAAATGTTTGTACTTTTATAACTTTAATAAATAAATTAAAATTAACATTTTGATTACTAAATTTCAGAATATGTATATTAAACCGACAATGCACATTCATTTGTATTTTTTCAGTAAAATACAAATTATGTTCTGGCCTTGGGAAGGCATAGGGGTTTTGAGCCCAACTTATGTTATTTCTGCTCGTTTTGAGTTTGACTCGGTTATTTATTGTGATTTCTGTTCGTTTTGGGTTTCATTTATTTATCGATGATGATTTTGCTTGGTGGATTATTTCATTTTATTTTTGCTTATTTTTTGTGCAATGGAGTTCTTTACTTTTCTTTGAAAAACTTATTTTGTGGAAAAAGATTTTTAAATTAATTTCTGTTCGATTTATATTGACATAGTCTTTTCAGGGAAATAGAAAATAACACTTATAAATCTTTTCTTTTTTTAAGCACCAAATATATTCTTTAAATATTTTGTTACTTGAAACAAAATAGGGAAATTTGTGATGGTGTTGCCTATAATCTGCTGCTTCTTGAAATAAGATGGAAATAAGCAAAAGCGTTATTTAAAATACAAAATAGTCCTTAAAAATGTTTTGCTGCTTGAAATAAGATGAGGAAATACGTGATGGTGTAGCTAGGAATGTATTTTTTCTTGCAATAAGACGGAAATAAGCAAATGTATTATTCAAAATACCATATATTTTCATCAAAATATATTGCAGCTTGAAATAAGATTAGGAAATACGCGATGGTGTTACTCAAAACGTAATGTTTCTTGAAATAAGATGGAAAGAAGCAAGTTTGTTATTCAAAATAGCAAATATTTTCTTCAAAATATTTTCCTGCTTAAAATAAGACGAGGAAACATCTGACGGTGTTGTTCAGGGTGCATTGTTTCTCGAAATAAGATGGTAATAAGCCAATTCATTATGCAAAAAACTAAATACTTATTTGAAAAGCGTTATTTAAAATACCAAATAGTCCTTAAAAATGTTTTGCTGCTTGAAATGAAATAAAGAAATACGAGAGAATGTTGCTCAAATTGTATTGTTTCTTGAACTAAGATGGAAGTAAGAAATGCTCTATTCAAAATAACGAATGATTCTCAAAAAATGTTTTGCTGCTTGAAATAACACGAGGAAATATGTGTTAGCACTGCTCAACATTTATTGTTCCTTTGAATAAAATGAAAATAAAAAAAAATAAATGTTTCAAAATAAAAAATATGTTTATCAAAATGTTTTTCTGCTTGAAATAAGATGCAAAATTAGTAAATAACACTTATAAATATTTTCTTTTTTTAAGCACCAAATATATTCTTCAAATATTTTTTCACTTGAAATAAAATAGGGAAATTTGTGATGGTGTTGAAATAGAAAATAACACTTATAAATCTTTTATTTTTTTAAGAATTTATAGTTTGGCCTGCTATTTGTATGCTGGAGAATTTTTTTTAGCAATATTTAACAATATACACCCTTTTAAAAATCTAGACACAAATAGTAGTGTTTAATTTAGTTTCATACCTCTTCTAGTTGACCTGAAATGGAAAACTTGACACAATTCGCAAAAAAATCTGTTTACTTTCTTTGATAGCTTAGATGCACTTATGCTATTTTGATTTGGTTAAATTTTAAAAGCAGAAGTAGCTCCGAAAGTTTTAACATAATACCCTCACTCGTTCTTGAGATACTGGTGAGATCCCTTATTTGGAATTAGCCTTAACACAGTGCATTGTGATTTAATCTTATGACAACGTTTAGTTTTTAAACATAAAGGCAAATGGGAGGATGGGCGTGGGAGGGGGATTAGTTTCCCTCCAATCACTTTCGACTATTAAAAAGGGCATCAGCCCTTTCTATTTTCAATATAATGAGCCTTTTCGAAGTTCCTACGACATCTCCTTCCATACACAGTGCCCTGGTCTAAACAACAACAATAAAATAATACATTATACCCGCATCGATCTTCACTATATAAAAATATCAAGTCTTCCGATCACTTTTGACTATTAAATAGGGCACTAGGCCTTTCGATTTCGAACCTTATTCGAAACCATATATGCCCCCAGGGCATAACTTACAACCCTTGCACTGAGGGCTCTAAAGGGGATATCATCATAAAAGGCCTAATTTCCCGAACTTTCAACTACGTTGAACAAAATGGATATATCAAACTTTTGATTTGATGTGTTTGGGAAAATGGTGGGCATGAGAGAGGCGTTAGTCGCTATCCAATCACTTTCAACTATTAAAAAAGGCACTAGCACTTTCAATTTATAATTGAATGAGCTCTTTTGAAGTTTCTTTGACAACGTTTTAAATATAAACTTCATATGCCCCCAGGGCATAAATTTAAACCCTTGCACATAGGGCTCTGAGGGGGTCATCATCCTAAAATACAAAATTTCCAGAACCTTCAACTACGTTAAACAAAATGGTTATCTCAAAATTTTAGTTCGATGTGTTTGGGAAAATGGAGGGCGTGAGAAAGGCGTTAGTCGCTATCCAATCACTTTAACTATTAAAAAAAGCATTATCCCTTTCTATTCCTAATTGAATGATTCCTTTTGAAGTTTCTAAGACAACTCTTTCAATAAAAACCTCATATGCCCCCCAGGGCACAACTTACAATCTTTGCACTGAGGGCTGTGGGGGGAGGAGTTGTCATCTTTAAAGACCTAGTATTCAAAACTTTTAACTACGTTGAATAAAATGGCTATCTAAAAATTTTGATTGGATGTGTTTGGGGAAAAGGTGGGCGTGAGAGGGGGATTAGTTGCCCATAAATCACTTTCGACTGTTAAGAAGGGCACTAGTTCTTTGAATTTCCAATCAAATGAGCCCTTTTTCAAGTTTCTAGAACAAAGATTTCAATAAAAACCTTAAATGTCTCCAGGGCATAACTTAAATTCCTTGCCCTGAGGGTGTGGGGGAGTTTCTTCCTAAAAAATTTGTTGTCTATCTGGAAATCATCTACCTTTAACACAATGGCTATCTCAAACTTTTTTTGTGATGTCCGGGGGGGACGGATGGGTGTGGGGGGGGGGCTAGTGTCCCTCCAATCACTTTTGACCGTTAAAAAGGGCACTAGTCCTTTGAATTTCCAGTCGAATGACCTTTTATTTAATTTTCTACGACAACGCCTTCTTTAAAAACCTTATATACCCCCAGGGCATAACTTAAAACCCTTTCCCTGAGGGATATGGGGGAGTGTCTTCCTCAAAAACATATTTTCTATTAGGAAAACAACTACGTTGAACAAAAAGGCTATCTCAAAATTTTGATTAGATGTGTTTGGGGGAATGAGGGGGGTGGGGGGGGCTAGTTTCCCTCCAATCACTTCCGACTATCAAAAAGGGCACTTACCCTTTGAATTTCCAATCAAATGAGCCTTTTTTGAAGTCTCTAAGACAAAACCTTCTATAAAAACCTAATATGCCCCCAGGGCATAACTTAAAACCCTTGCCCTGAGGGGTGTGGGGGAGTGTCCTCCTCAAAAACATGTTTTCTATATGGAAATCAACTATGCTGAACAAAATGGCAATCTCAAAATCTGGTTTGGATGTGTTTGGGGAAATGATGGGCGAGGGGTGGGGGGCTAGTTGCCCTCCAATCACTTTCGACTGCTAAAAAAGGCACTAGCCCTTTGAATTTTCAATCAAATGAGACTGTTTTGAAGTTTCTACTACAACTCCTTCTATAAAAACCTTATATGCCCCCGGGGCATAACTTAAAACCCTTGCGCTGACGGTGGTGGGGGAGTGTCCTCCTCAAAAACATGTTTTCTATCAGGAAATCAACTACGCTGAACAACATGGCTATCTCAAAATTTTGATTGGATGTTTTTGGGGGAATGATTGGCGATAGGGGGGCTAGTTGCCCTCCAATCACTTTTTACTATTAAAAAGGGTACTATCCCTTTGAATTTCCAATCGAATGAGCCTGTTTTGAAGTTTCTACGATAACGCCTTCTATAAAAACCTTGTATGCCCCCAGGGCATAACTTAAAACCTTTGCCCTGTTGTAGGGGAGTGTCCTCCTCAAAAACATATTTTCTATCTGGAAATCAACTACGCTGAACAAAATGGCTATCTCGAAAATTTGATTGGATGTGTTTGGGAAAATGATGCGCGTGGGGGGGGGGCTAGTTGCCCTCCCGTCACTTTCGACTATTAAAAAGGGTACTAGCCACTCCAATTTCCAATCGAATGAGCATTTTTCGAAGTTTCTATGACGAATCCGAAGTGCCCGGGAATGGAGAAAAAAAAACAACACATTGTGCCCACATCAATCTTTATTTAGGCAGCGCTAGCGCTCTGGCTATGATCAACGATCAACAAATCAAGATCAACGGAATTCAAAAATTCCTTCTCTCCCATGGAGAGTTTTTCCACATAAAAGACCCCCGACACACACTCACACACACACACACACACACACAGCACACACACACACACACACACACACACACACACACACACACACACACACACACACACACACACACACACACACACACACACACACACACACACACACACACACACACACACACACACACACACACACACACACACACACACACACACACACACACACACACACACACACACACACACACACACACACACACACACACACACACACACACACACACACACACACACACACACACACACACACACACACACACACACACACACACACACACACACACACACACACACACACACACACACACACACACACACACACACACACACACACACACACACACACACACACACACACACACACACACACACACACACACACACACACACACACACACACACACACACACACACAACACACACACACACACACACACACACACACATAAATACAATAATTCCCCCCAGAGAATTACATTTTAGCTGAAAATTACCTCCAGAAAACATTTGCGGACGATTCCAGTTGAAAAATTTTTCTTAGCACCCTTTCATTTAAAAAGATTTTAATTTCTTATTCTTTTTAAAATCATACAAGAAACCAACTCCTCCGTGGAAAATTCTTCCCACAAATTCACACCCCATAGTAAATAATTTATAGAATTGCTCCCTACTAGGAAGTTGCTCCTGGAGAAGAATTTTGTCTGGAAAATTTATCCCATGGAAAAATTCCCCATGAGGATTTGTTCCGTGGAAAATCCATAGCCCCTACGGAAAGATAATCTGGACAGTTCCAACCAGTCAAAATTTCCTTATGGTAGTTCCCCTCAACATCTCTACATGTAAAATTGAGTAGGGAAAACGAAAGTAAGACAAAAACAAAAATACGAAACAAAAGTTTCATCTTGGATTTGTGACAATTTCCTGTAAACCCTCCCTGGAAAATTCACCCCCTGGAAACTTCCTTCCCCTCAGAAAATTCTCCTATTGAAATATCCCCAAACAAAACCACCAGCTTCTAAAAAAAACAGTATACGTCCCAATAAAAAATATTATACTTAAAGAATAAGTGAATTTCATGAGTTACAAACCTATCCCTAGGGTTTTTAAGAGGTCAACTTAACCCTGAAGGTATAGTTACTGGACTTTTCAACTAATGGTTAAGAATTTAATAGAAAGTTTATAATAATTTTTATTTCTTTTTTAGTAGGGAAGTGCATTAAATTTGAAAAATAATATTATTGAAATTAGAATAAAAGGTCATAACAATATTCATTTTGGCTTTTCATTGATATTAATAAAAAAAAAACATTCCGAAAAATAAGTTTTTAAAATAAAAGTAAAGGCCAATTTAAACTTAAGCTCAGGAGATACAAATACCTGTTAAAATTCAAACTCAGAACGAACAGAAATCATAGGCAGCGCGCTAGCGCTTCCTTAGTAAAGAACGATGTGCGCACAATGTGTTTTTTTTTTGTATCCATAACCGGGCACTTCGTATCGAACGAATTGTCGTAGAAACTTCGAAAAGAGCACATTCAATTGGAATTTGGAGCGGCTAGTGCCCTCTTTCAAAATTGATTGGAGGGCAACTATTCCCCCCCCCCCGCCTATCGTTCCCCCCAAACACATCCAATCAAAATTTTGAGAGAGCCATTTTGTTCAGCGTAGTTGATTTCCACATAGAAAATATGTTTTTGAGGAGGACACTCCCCCACAACCCTCAGGGTAGGGGTTTTAAGTTATGCCCTGGGGGCATATAAGGTTTTTACAGAAGGCGTTGTCGTGGATATTTCAACACAGGCTCTTTCGTTTGGAAATTCAAAGGGCTAGTACCCTTTTTAGTAGTCGAAAGTGATTTGAGGGCACCTAACCCCCCCCCCCCCCCCAGGCCCATCATTCCCCCAAACACATCCAATCAAAATTTTGAGATACCCACTTTGTTCAGCATAGTTGATTTCCAGATAGAAAATATGTTTTTGAGGAGGGCACTCCCGCACAACCCTCAGGGCAAGAGTTTTAAGTTATGCCTTTGGGATATATAAGGTTTTTATAGAAGGCATAGTCGTAGAAACTTCGAAAAATGCTCACTCTATTGGAAATTTAAAGAGCCAGTGGCCTTTTTAGTAGTCAAAAGTGATTGGAGGGCTCCTAGGCCCCCCCCCCCCACGCCCATCATTTCCTCAAACGCATCCAATCAAAACGTTGAGATGGCCATTTTGTTTTGCGTAGTTGATTTCCAGATAGAAGATATGTTTTTCAGGAGGACACTCCCCCAAAGCCCTCAGAGCAAGGGTTTTAAGTTATGGCCTGAGGGTATATAAGATTTTTAAAGAAGGCGTTGTCGTAGAAACTTCAAAATAAGCTCTTTCGATTGGAAATTCAAAGGACTAGTACCCTTTTTAATAGTCAAAAGTGATTGGAGGGCAACTAGCCCCCCACACTCATCCTTCCCCCAAACATATCCAATAAAATTTTTAGATAGCCATTTTGTTCAGCGTAGTTGATTTCCAGATAGAAAACATATTATGCAGGAAAACACTCCCCCACAACCCTCAGGGCAAGAATTATAAGTTATACCCTGGGGGCATATAAGGTTTTTATTGAAATCTTTGTCGTAGAAACTTGAAAAGGGGCTCATTCGATTTGTAATTCAAAGGGCTAGTACCCTTTTTAATAGTCGAAAGTGATTTGAGGGTAACTAACCCCCCTAAACTGACCTAAAATAAACCAGAGACGACAAAAACACAGAAGCGAAACACACAGAGACGACAAACACAAACATAAGACAATCCAAAAGATACTAAAAAAAATCAGAGACTAAAAACACACACATAAGAAACAACAAAAGAGTCGAAACACACACAGAGACGACAAACAAAAACAGACGCCCAAAACAAACAGACGACAAACACACACATCCGTCACACACACAGAGAAGACACACACAAAGAGACGACAAACACAAAGACGACACACACACAGAGACAACACACACAAAGAGACGACACACACATAGAAACAACACACAAATAGAGACGACACACATAGAGATAGTACACATAGATACACATAGAGATACGGTTTTTACTGAAATCTTTGTCGTAGAAACTTGAAAAAGGGCTCATTCAATTTAGTCTAAAGTGATTTGAGGGCAACTAACCACCTCTCACGCACACCTTTTCCCCAGGCACTCCTCCATAATCCTCAGTGCAAGGGTTATAAGTTATACCCTTTGGGCATATACGGTTTTATTGAAATCTTTGTCGTAGAAACTTGAAAAAGGGCTCATTTGATTTGAAATTCAAAGGGATAGTACCCTTTTTAATATTCGAAAGTGATTTCAGGGTAACTAACCTCCCCCCCCTCCCCTTTCAAACCCACCTTTTCCCCAAACACATCCAATCAAAAATTTTAGATAACCATTTTATACAAAGTAGTTGAAAGTTTTGGAAATTAAGTCTTTAAGGATGACAACCCCTCCCCCAAAATCCCTCAGGGCACGGGTCGTAAATTATGCCCTGTGGGCATATAAAGTTTTTATTGAAAGCGTTGTCGTAGAAAATTCAAAAGGGCTCATTCAATTGGAAATTGAAAGGGCTATTGGCTTTTTTAATAGTTGAAAGTGATTGGATAGCGCCCTTCTCACGCCCACCATTTTCCTAAACACACCCAATCAAAATTTTGAGATATCCATGTTGTTCAACGTAGTTGAAAGTTCTTGAAATTAGGTCGATTACGATGATAACCCCCTCAGAGCCCTCAGTGCAAGGGTTGTAAGTTATGCCCTGGGGGCATTAAAGTTTCTTTCGAAAGTTGTTATAGAAATTTCAAAAAGGGCTAATTTGATTAGAAATTTAAATTGCCCTTTTTAGTAGTCGAAAGTGAATGGAGAGTAATTAACCCCCCTCTTACGCCCACCATTTCTCCAAAAACATTCAATCAAATTTTAGAGATAGCCCATTTGTTCAACATAGTTGAAAGTTCTGGAAATTATGTATTTAAGGATGACCAATTCCCGAGAGCCCCAAGGGCAAAGTTAAAAGTTTATGCCCTTGGGGCATATAAGATTTTAATGATAGAGTTTTTGTAAAACTTCAAAAGGGGCTCACTCAATTCGAAATTGACAGGGCTAGTGCCCTTTGTAATAGTTGAAAGCTATGTGAGCGTAACTAATCTCCCTCTCATGCCCACCATTCCTCCAAAACACCCAATCAATGTTTTTAGATAGTCATTTTGTTCAACGTAGTAGAAAGCTCAGGAAATTAGGTCTTTGAGAATGAACTTAGGGTAGGGTTGTAATTTATGTCCTGGGGGCATATAAGGTGCTTATAGAAAGCGTTGTCGTTTCCAAAAGGGCTCATTCGATTGGAAATTGAAAGGCCTAGTACTCTTTTTAATAGTCAAAAGTGATTGTGAGGCTTGACATTTTTCTAGTAAAGATCGATGTGGATATAGTGTACTATTTCTATTGTTGTTTTTGTTTAGACCAGTTCACTTTGTATCAAAGGAGTTGTCGTGGGAACTTCGAAAAGGGCTCATTCGATTGAAAATAGAAAGGGCTGATGCCCTTTAAATAGTCAAAAGTGATTGGAGGGCAAATTGTCCCCCTTCCACTCCCACTCTCCCATTTTCCCGTTATGTTTGAAAACTAAATATTGCCTTAAGATTAAATCAAAATGCACTGTGATAATGCTAATTCCCAATAAGGCATCTCAGCAGTATCCCAAGAACCGCTGAGGGTATTATGTTCAAACTTTCGGGGCTACTTCTGCTCTTAAAATTTAACCAAATCAAAATAGCGTAAGTGTATCCAAGCGATCAAAGAAAGTAAACAGATTTTTCTGTGAATTGTATCAAGTTTTCCATTTCAGGTCAACTTGCTGAAAACTTTTTTCCAGCATACGAATAGCAGACCAAACTATAAAGTCTTAAGAAACAAAAAAGATTTAAAGTATAATTTTCTTTTTCCCTGAAAAGACTATGTCAGTATAAAACGAACAGAAATTAATTAAACAAACTTTTTCTACACAATAAGTTTTTCAAGAAAAGTTAAGAACTCCATTAAACAAAAAAAGAGCTAAAATAAAATCAAATAATCTACCAAGCGTGAAACTACCACATATCAGCATCGATAAATAAATGAAACCCAAAACGAACAGAAATTACAATAAATAACCGAGTCAAACTCAAAACGAGCAGAAAATAAACGAAGTTGGGTGCAAAACCCCTATGCCTTCCCAAGGCCAGAACAAAAACTGTACTTTTCTGAAAATATACAAATGAATGTGCATTGTCAGTTTAATATACATATAATGATATTTAGCAATCAAAATTTTAACATTATTTGATTTATTAGAGTTATAAAAGTAAAAACATTTATATTTTTTCAGTAAAGTGCAGATTTTGTTCTGACCTTGGGAAGGCATAGGAGTTTTGTGCCCAACTTATGTTGATTTCTGCTCGTTTTGAGTTTGGCTAAGTTATTTATTGTAATTTCCGTTTGCTTCGGGTTTCATTTATTTATCGATGCTGATTTGTGGTAGGTTCACGCTTGGTAGATTATTTGATTTTATTTTTGTCCTTTTTTTTAATGGAGTTCTTTACTTTTCTTTGAAAAACTTATTTCATATACTATTAAAGAATAAATAAAACCCAAAACAAACAGAAATTAAATAAACAATCATACATACAAAAAACAGCAAAAAACATACAACAAGTAATAATAAAAATGAATCGAATAAAAATAACTACAAACAAGAATTTTGGTATCGGCTCACTGCAGAAGCCCAAAGCCTACTGCGTCATTTGCGCCTTACTGAAAACTATATGAGTCTTGAACAGTCTTGGAAAGTATAAACAAAATGAAATTGAACATTGGATATATAATGATATTAATTGTTGAAAGATCCATCAGTTGAAGATTTATTTTCCCTGTAATTTTTATTTTCTTTTTCAATGCTGTAAGAAATGGAAAAGAATAAATCTGTAATATACGAGTAATTCATTTTCAGTAAAGCGTCAATGACGCAGAAGGCTTTAGGTTTTTACAGTTAAAGAAGGGGGCAGTATCCAAATTTTGTTTGTAGTGAAACTATGTTTGTCTTGACCAATCTTGGGAAGAACTAATATATTAAACTTGATCTTTGATGTTTAATGATATTAATTGCTAAAAGCTCATCAGTTCAAAATTTTACTCTAATTTTAATAATTATTTTCAATATTAAGTAGAATAGAAAACATTTGTAATATAATTCGTTTTCAGTAAAGCGCCAATGACGTAGTCTGTTTTAGGCTTCTGCAGTGAGGCGATACCCATACTCTAGTTTGTAGTTATTTTTATTCAATTCAAACTTAATTTGCATATTCAATTTAAGTTCCACTCGTTTTATGATTCATTTATTCATTTACATTAATATATATTGTATGTTTGTTCGCATCGATTGTATATGTAATTTCTATTTGTTTTAAGTTTCATTTATACTTTAATATCAAAATATTTTTGTTTGTTTTAAGCTTGATTTTCATATTCAATCTAAGATTTACTCGCTTTAAGATCTATTTATTAATTTATAATATTAATTGCTGTATGTTTTTGTTATGATTGTTATAAATGAACAAAAGACAAATTGCATAACTTGTGGACAGCGATTGAAAACAATGAATACATTGAAAAAATAGCTCCAATACGGGGGTTTAGACCCTTTCACTTGCTGACACAAAGGGATTACGAATGTTTGGAATTGACCTTTATAGGATTTTGTGCGCCAAAGCAATTTTGCATCTATCACAAAGTATGTATTTTAACCTTATGATTGATAATTATAATAGATTTACTATGTGTTCTTCCCATACAAAACTTTACCTTATTAAAGTCTTCGGGGTGGAGGCGGCGTACTTGGTATAAAGAAGAAAACTTTAGCGTAGACAGTAGGAGTGGGGGAGGGGGAGGTTGGAGACTCATCCAGTACGAGATGGATCTTCACTTATCTCCTCAGTTCCCGATTTAGGAGATTAGACAGACTCATTAGGCCGTAGAATGTTGGACCGTTTGAGATGTGGAAAACGTTAAAATACTCAAAAATATCTTATATTTTCAGTTATTGCAGGATTGATTTCATAGATTGTTGAATAGTGAGCCCCCTGAGCCATCATTTGGGTGAGCCTCACCTCAAAATATGCAATTTTGATTAATTATTCCGTGTTATGTGCATTTATTATCCTATATATATTATTTTGACTTATACTTTTATTGCATTGCGTTTACTTTTGAGCCTTGAGATAAAAACTGAAACCTTAGCGTAGACAGTGGTGGGGGGAAGTCTCTCCCCTCACATGCATAATTGAGCAGCCACAGAGAAAGTAATACAAATGAAAATAATCTGTCTTTTGAAAATGTCTTTTTTCAAAAGAAACGAACAAAATCGTCTAAAGGAACCTGAAGTGTTATCTCTGATATTTTCGTTGATTGTTTATTCTCGTTACTTTCCGATGTAAAATTTAGAATACTATCGAAAAGGTTTAGTCGTCCCCTCCCTGAGTAATTCACGTTCGGAAAACCCACTCTGGGGAAATTCGTCCCCCCTCAAAGAACATTTTCTTTTGCTGCTGATACTTCCCCCGCGTTAAATTCCCCCCAGCAGAACTTTATTTTTTAATTTACATTAATATCAGCACTAAATTTGTTTATTAATTTACATTTATATCTATTGTATGTTTTTTTTTTGCATTGATTGTTTATTTAATGATTGTTTGAGGCAACCCGCAAGCTTAAGAATGGCAGAACAGCAGGAACTGACAGAATAACAGCCGAAATGATAAAATACCACTGAATGCCTGTATGGATGTGGGGCCTAAAGTTTTGCTAGCATCTGGAAGTCTGAAAAGGTACGCGATAGATTGGACAAAAAATTACGCTCAACAATCTTTTTAAGATATGAGACGTGACAAGTTATGACAACTGGAGCTCCTATCTACCTATATCAGGCTCCCATCTATTTCGGATAAACTTTTCTCACAAATTACTTTTCAGCACATCCAGACAGCCCTCGATAAATACCTACGGGACAAACATTACGGTTTCCGGCCATCCCGTTCTTGCACGGGTCTTATCTACACACTACAAATAAGGATTGAGGAGTGGAATGAACGGGGAGAAAATGTACCTGATTTTTGTAGACTTCGAGAAACCCTTTGACTCCATCGTCCGATACTCCTTATGGAAAATCCTGCGACACTACGGATTCCCAATGAAATACTGCCAATAAGGCACTGAAACTTAGTATCATTAGAAATCGAAACCATCAATTTTGATGTTACATCCTTAACTAATAAAGCATGTTTGCAATTCAAATTCTAAATTACAACCCAAAAATTGACAAATCTCACAAGCCTACTAACCGCTTTTACTACAAACATTGACACATCAATAGATTTTCTGTCAGTATTGGTATCTGTTTTTAGTCCTTATATTTTTTTAATGTTATTCATTAAAGAAAAAAAAATAGAAATTGAGTTAATAGAATTACTGCCGAGGATGCGGCACTAGACTTCAAAATCCAAACTGGCGGTGCTGATCTCCGTTTCGGGGTCTTTCAACCAAAGAGGCAGAAGGGGGCTGGGGTCAGCTATCCTATGCTTTTGCATACCCTTCCTGTTTTTTTTTTTCCAAGATTTATCCATGTACACATTCATAACTGGGTCTAATCTGGCTGAGCTTTAAGTGTCACGCCGCTGACCCCTGTTCCAAACCAAATAATCAGCGATGCCAGGATTCGGAACCCTGTCCTCACGGACACAGTATTAACGTGCTAACCACTCGGCTAGGATTGAAAATTGCTGTATTACTGACTGAGAATGATATTTCGGCAGGTCGAGATTTAGTAGTTGTCAAATCAGTACTTTCTTTGTCTTCATTCATTAATTTTATATATTTTCCTTTTTTTCTTTTTATGATTAATTTTACTTGACATTTATTTAATTTAAGAAAATGAACCACTAAACATGTTGCAGGGGAAGTCTAACCTTCCTAACTCATACGTGACGTCTCTACTCAAATTATATTGTGGTTTCTTAATATCTCCCTGACTCTCGTGAATGATCCTTATCTGCGACCATGCAAATTAATATATTCAGAGTTGTACATATTTTTTAATAGAGGGCGTAAACGCCCAAAAGTGATTACCATGGACATAATTGAATAGACAATCAAATGAACGACAAAATTAAAGGAAGCAGGGATAGTGACGCAATGACACAATAAGAAAAAATGCCGTCGGTCAGAAGATCTTCACATCATTTAGAAATTTACGATATAGTACTAAAACTTAAAGGAACAGTTGTAGAAACAAAAAGAATCTAGCCAACATAAAGGCAATGATTTGAGAATTGAAAAAGGATTACTTACTATTAAAAGACAGAATTTCATAAGGTATTTAAGTGAAGTTGACGAAACAAATTGCTCAAATCAATTGAAAGCAATAGAAGCTAGAGAGAGGAAAGGGGAAAAAACACTTGGTTCAGAGCAACAGATTAAGGAATATGAAGGAGTAAATGAGAAGTTATTCAATGGATATGAAATGTTAAACAAACTAAAGAAACAAGAAGGTCAAGTCATTAGTTACTAGGTAATTCAAAAATAGAAAGCAAGATACTATGAGCTAGAAAGTGATAATGGATATGGTTGAAAAGAAAGAATAACAGAGTAGTTTTAGAACAATCGATGAAAGAATCCAAAAAAAAAAATAAAGCAAAAAACTTTTGAAGGGAAATGGTTAGTTCAAACATGTGAGGAAACAAGAAAGTGAAAACATTAAGTACAAGGTAAGGTAGAGAGTAATTTGATAGAAATCAACGGTTTAAATATTGTAGAAATAGGAGTAAAGCAGTGGAAGGAAAAGAAAATGGTAGCGTAGAACAATCAACAGAAGAATGCTAACAATCCCACAAATCCTTTGTTAGCATAAGTTACAACGAAACAATTAAGAAAATGAACTCGTTAGAAAGAAGAATACGAGGAAGCAGGCACAAACTTTTGTTGATTCACGCAAAACACTAAATAAACGAAGGAAACGAAAAAAAGCTTAATTGATATAGGGTAAGCCAGAAAATAAATAGAAAGAGAGTAAGACGCTAAATGATTAAAAAGTAAGAAGGGGTATATAATGTGATTTGTATGAATAGGAGACGTGATTAAACGGAGAAAACAAACAAGAGTACTGATTTTTTTTGTGGGGGGGGGGATCAGAGGTGGAAATTACTCTCTTACTTAAGTGAAATAAAGACTTTGTATTCTCTAAGAAGAGTTGAAGAAAACCTACCCCTGCACTCCCCCTTTATTTTCGTACATTAGCACCTCTGAAAGTGAAACTGTTAGATATAAGACAACAATGGATAGATAGATAGTAAGAAATTATCATATAGAACGTCAAAAAGTTTAAGGATAACAAACCCCTTTAGTAGAAAAAGAATAAGAGCATGATGTTGTTAAATACCAACAATCGACAGGTTCAACATTAATAGAGAACAAGACGCCAGAAGATTGAAAATGATAGAGTATAAAAATCAAAAGAAACGCGAAACGGCTGTTTAAAAAATTGAATTGAAACATTGTTGAAAGCAAACAAATACTTTTGTGGGGTTATGAAGCACTAAATAATGTGAGGAAGCACGAAAGTAAAATCGTTATATACAGGGTACAATAGAAAGTAAATACAAAGAAAGCAAGAAGTTAAAACATAAAAGTTAGTAGTGAATGAGAAGGAAAGGAATACAAAAGAGTTGCGTCGATATTTCATACATCACCGATTATTTTTGTACTGTAACTATTATGATTTCAATATTAATAAAAATAATAACAAAATATAACAATATTGTAGTAGTTACAATATTATTTCAGGATCTTACTTCAAATTCTCCGAAATCTCATCAAAGTTGTCTACGGGTTTTGAAATGATCCCCTAGCAATAATCTAGTAAACTCTTCAAAAATTATTCAGTTTGGGTATGGCAAAATTTTGGTCAGCTCAAAATCTCTTAATCCTCCCACGAAGCAAACTTTTATCGTATTCTTTTAAAGAGAACGGCTGTTATAAACATTTAGAAATGTACTTAGCAGTAACAGTTTTAGGGCTTATAAGCTGGGGGAAGGGGTATAGAAAAATTACATTTAAGACAATTTTCCAGTCAATCAAGTACCTTGGTAGTAGCGTAAAAATAGAAACAATTTAATATCAGAAAAACAGGGGGGCTGCTGCCTTCCCATGCTCAGGCCTAGATCTGTCACTGGTATTTACGCATTAATGTTCCCTTATAACTTCATGGATATAATTGGAACCTTGTGTAACTGAACCCCAAGAAACTTAACCCCTGTAAATGAGCACTCCTGCAACTGAACCCTGGTAAGATTAATGCCCCTATGCAACTGATACTTATGCAAATGAGCCTCCATGTAACTGACTCCTCGTGCAAATGAACTCCTGTACAACTGAGCTCCCATACAGCTGAACCCTTGAATAGCTGGACCCGCATGCAACTGAACCCATTTTAACTGAAACCTCATGAAGCTGGACCCCCGTGCAATTCAAACCTATTAAAGTAAAAACCAGTGTAACTGAACCCCTCTGTAACTGTACCTTCGTGCAACTGAGCCCTTGTGCAACTAAGTCCCGTGATACTGATTCCCTCTTTGAATCTCCCTGTAACTGAGCCCACTTTAAGCGAGCCATCGTGTGACTTAATCCCCGTGCTCAGTGGGGCTGTCCTCTGCCAAAACCAAGTATCTGCAAAAAATTGATTTTGAGTTAAGGATGGATCTCCCCTAATCTTAACACGGCGAGTCCAGTGATGAAGTCAGAATTTTTCTATCTGCTATAGTTGCTGAGATACCACCTAGTATCTACAATGATGGAAACGTATTTTACCGGTTCTTTCCACAGCCAAATACCTAGTATGAACATACTAGAATTTTAAATCCTAGTATCTACATCCACCAGGAAAATGGTGGCAAAACCTAGGGTAAAAGACCAGCATCCGGATGAGCAAAATAACGTAAAACTAAAACCCTCACATCTTGTTTCCAAAGAGGAATTGAGAAGAATTGTATATACCAATGAATAGCTAAGAATCTAAGCTATCCATTGATATGCTTATGACTAAAATTATTCTAGATCAAATACTTGAAATTGTTAGTTTATGGACTTACCTCCAAGAACCTCTTTTCGGATATACCAACTATCCTCTTTTGATGTATATATCCTTTCAGTGTTTCAGGTTTTTTTTACATATTAACAGAAAGCTGATTGTCTGCAAATTCTAAAAATATAACTTTTATTTCTTTATATTTGCTCTATAAATCACGAATATACATAATTTTTCCTTTTCAATTGCGTTTCAAAGCAGACCACATTTTGAATTATGACGACAAATTTCTCCCACCGGGTTGAACCAAGAAGGTGGTTATGTCTTTCCACCCCCTGAGCGGGTGGCTGACAAAAGCGCCCTAAAGACCTGTTTTGTAACTGTAATTCAAAGTATAAACACATACATTACGTTGTATGTGTTTATACTTTGCTGTAATTAGTACAGCTTCGAAAAGCACAGGACGTGTTTCTTAAAGATTATTAAATAAAAAAAAACAAGTTTTTTAAACTGAAAGTAAGGAGCGACATTAAAACGAACAGAAATTATTCCGTATATGAAATGGGCTGTCCCCTCCTCAACGCCTCGCTCTTTACACTAAAGCTCTTATTATTTTAAAAAGTAGAGTTGTGACAGAGATTCAAACTTTAGCGTTAAGAGCGAGGCGTTGAGGAGGGGACAGCCCCTTTCATATTCGGAATAATTTCTGTTCATTTTAAGTTTTAATGTCGCTCCTTACTTTCAGTTTAAAAAACTTGTTTTTTTTCCATTTAATTTCAGATCGTTTTTTAGTTAATGCAGCTTTTATTTTGGCTAACCGTCATTGAATAAGTAAACAAAATTTGCATAAAAATTTTACTTTTCTTTTGCTAAATGGATGTCTTTACAAATTAACTTACGTAACTAACTTCTATATTCGTATATTTTTCTTCTGGCAGAAAATACAAAGTTGCAGATTTTTCCAGATATGAGCTTGAAACCTATGTAATAAGGTTTTCTGATACGCTGAATCTGACGGTGTGATTTTCATTAAAATTACTTCACTTGTAGGGGATGTTTCCCCCTCTTTAAAAAATCGAGTAAATTTTCTCAGGCTCGTAGCCTTTGAGTTTCCATTACTATTGAGCCGTATCGCTTGTTTTTTTTTTATTACGTATATGAGGGGGTTCTCACCTTAGTCAATACCACGCTCTTTACGTTAAAAGCTAAAAAAAATTTTGATTCACAAACCCCTGAATCACAAAGGCCGTTTAATTAGAAGAGATAGCTCTTTTGAAAGCACTAAAAAAAACTGTAGCGTAGCACTAAAAAAGAGCGAGGTATTGACTTGGGGGAGAACCCCCTCACATACGTTATAATTTCTGTTCGTTTTAAGTTCTAATGTTCCTTCTTACTTTCAGTTGAAAAAACTTGTTTTTTAATTTAATTTCTTATCGTTTTTTAAACAATGCTTGGAAATCCGGCGCCCCCTTCATAGAAATGTCCCTTACCCTAAAGAAACATCCTCCAGGGAACTATTATCCAGAGTAACCCCCACCTCTAGCCCCCCCCCCCTCCAGAAAAAATCCTTCCTGAAAATGTCTGCATACTTCCCAATTACCAATAAATACTGCTGGCAAGTCTGGCGCCCCCTTCGTGGCAATATCCCTTCCCCCATGAAAGCTTCCTTCATGGAGAGATCCTCCAACATAACCCCCGGCCCCCCCTTCCCTCCCGCCACCCGAACAAAACCTCCTGAACACTTCTGTATACTTCCCAATAACCAATACTATATGTTAACATTGGGTAAAGTTCATAACTTTTAGCCCTCCCCCTGGGGAGTTTGGGGAATTAAGTCATCCTAAAAGATATATTTATGATATTTTCGACCATGCTGAACAAAATGGCTATCTCAAAATTTTGATCGGGTGACTTTGGGAAAAAAATAAGCGTGGGAGGGGGCCTAGTTGCCCTCCATTTTTTCGGTCACTTAAAAAGGGCAGAACTTTTAATTTTCGTGCCAATGCGTCGACCTACTATTTTTTAGGCCTATTGGGTCGATAATAAAACATCTGGGAAAAAATAAAAAAAAAAAAAACACGCATCCGTGATTTTTCTTCTGGCAAAAAATACAAAATTCTAGATTTTTGTATTTAAGTGATTAAAAACTCTACAGTAGGGTTCTCTAATGCGCTGAATATGATGGTGTGATTTTCATTAAGGTTCTATAACTTTTAGGGTGTCTTTTCCCCTTTTTTCGAAAATCAGCCAAATTTTCTCAGGCGCGTAACTTTTGATGGGTAGCATCAAAAACTTGATGAAAGTTATATATTTGAAATCAGCATTGAAATCCAATTCTTTTGATGTATCTATTGGTATCAAAAACCCGTTTTCTAGAGTTTCGGTTACCATTGAGCCGGGTCGCTCCTTACAGTTCGTTATCTCGAACTGTTTGATAGTCAAATTGAACTTATTAGCAATAAAATGTGGCAGCACCACGGTCCTCGGAATAGAAGTTACTTCCCTCCTTGCTGTGCTTATTTCAGCTGGCACACATACTGCATGACTGCCGCTATTCTCTGCGGTGTTGGTTTCAATTTTTGGTAAATCAGTGACCATAGAACTGGTGTTATGAAGAGAATTATATGCATCTCGCCACATATAAAAAAGTAGCGTATGCTCTCTATCCCCCTCCCACCTTATAGAATTCCTCTGTCTCATAAACTCATTGAGGTCATCGGGGTCAATATGATCAGCAATATAAGTTAAAAAAAACTATTTTTTACCGATCAAGGAGAATTTTCTACTGGAGAGGACTGTGTGTTGCTGGAGAAGGTATGGGAGGTGAAAAGAATGCTGTGGATGTAGTCGGGATGGGAGTAGGTGGTTCGAGGCGTTAAATATTACGTAATAATGATTTTGAGGAAGGTGATTGGGCAAGATTAAAACCTGAAGTTGATGAAACAGGAATAGGAACTGGGGTCAAAGCGAAGGGGGGTGAAGTTGAGGGTGAATTTTCATTTTCTAGAGAAACAGAGGAATCTCTTTCAACGCATTTTGTAAAATTAATATTGTCTGCAACAAATGGAAAGAGCCCAGTTGCACGAAACGCATTTTTCCAAGTACTTTCTTTCATTATTTTTCGAATTATTCTTGGTAGATGAGCCGCGAAATTAGTTTTTTTTATTTCTCTTGGACAGTCACCAGCTCTTTCCAATGGTGCAATCCCATTCTCGTCACAAATACCAGCCTTATATTCACTAATATGGTGTTTCCATGCCCCTTTCAAGGGGCCAAAAATACCAACGTCAGCTGGTTGTAATATATGGGTCGCATTTAGAAAGAAGCACGACAGTTCAATTTTTTTCTCTAAACATAATCGGGACAATTCATAATTTACATGGGACCTATGTCCATCAAAAGTTAAGACGAGTTTGTCATTGTTTAGGCCCTGTTCTTGTAACCATGGCACAGACATATCTCGGATATACCGTAGTAAGGCTGAGGCCTGCATCCAACCCGAGTCGGTGAAATCTGCTGTCAACTCTTGCGGTACAGAGTTTGCTAAAGCAGAGTTTCTAGTTTTACCTTTAAAAAGAACGAGGGGTCGTGGATACTCCCCTTTTGCGTTAAAACAATGGAGGAGTGTAACCCCACTTTTTTCATTTTTTGCCTGATGGTTGAATTGGCTAACTTGGCTACCTTTTTTATAAAGTACTCTGTTTTTTTTTTTTGGCGGCATCGGGGTTAAAATATAACATGGTTTCGTCTAAGTTAAACCACTGACGCGGGTTATCAAATACTTCTCGGGAAAGTGCACCTTCCAATTGCAATGGGGTATTTGCATGCCAATTCCTTAAATTTGACTCGCTCACGGCGGTAGCACGAGCAGGAATGATTTCGACAGCTCTTACGGACATTGTCTTGCTCTTCCTTTTCTTGAACCGCTGAGCCCACGTTCCGCTTGGGATTCCGCAATTAAAAAATCTGGCTGATACATCAGTGTATCAGCCAAATTCGGCTTGCCCTACTAGCAAGCCGAGCGGCAGTCTTCCATAAGTTTAGTTTAGTTATTGAGAACCCCCTTACCTGGCTTGAATGAATGAAGTTTCTAAGAACTTCTTCAATTTCTACTCCCAGTGCTGGATGAGGCCCTGTGTTTTGAGCCTCCCGGGGTACCAGGCGGTACGCGTCACATAATATTGATTTAGGGATTCCATATTTGATGGATGTTGCTTTAATGGTTTGGCCTTGGCGTATCTCCGCCTCGGCTTGCTCCTTTTGCGAAGGATTCATACTGAAAAAAAAGAATAAAAAATTCTGCTATAAAGACCAAACTGAAACGAAAAAAGACACTTTCTTTACGTTAATTAAATAAATTAGGTGCAGTAATGGCGTTTTTACGCTAATTTGTATATTCTTTTACAGTAGCATAATGCTAAGAAATTCAGAGTTTCCGAAAGAAGCGTGTCCATAACATACTCAACCGAGCCAACGATTCTTGTTTAGGGATGGGAAGGGGTACTAAGATTTTTTTAAGTTTGGGCGGTTTTAAGATTTTTCGACCCATTCATTACTTGGCGTAGTGTTTTCTGGAAACCCTTCTCCGGCTCTACAAATAAATTTTGCACTACATTGTTTACACTTTAGTTTGTAATGCAGGGTTTTTAAAAAGCCTGCAATGGGAACGAGAAAACTGCTTATTATATTTTAGGGATTTTTTTTCCATCACGGACCGCCAAAATCTCAGTTTGAAAAAATGGTTTGTTTTCTCTTTACGAACCGTTAGTTTAATAAACAATGTTGTCGACCGGAAACAATTTAGCTACCGAGGCTGTGTTACTTGTGAATGGAAGTGGCCTAAACATTGATTTTTGGTCAGACACGTGTCTAGACATGGCAGTTTAGGTAAATACGCATGTTAACGCCATTTGATAGTAACCAAAGATCTAATAAAAAGAAGTTTTTATTGAAATATATACATAAAGGATCTTTTTTTACGTCAACGCTAATATATAAGATTCATTAAGTTTAAAGTTACATGTCGAAAATAATAATCCTCAAAAAATTTTATTGATTTGCTGGAAAAGTGAAAACATCACTAAGTAAAGTATTTAACATCAATTCGAGAAGCATTTCCGGGTATCTCCTTTCTTAGTTAGTTGGGCATTTATGCGTCAACGATAGCGGTCCAGGGGGGAGCTCTTGGGACTAAAAGCTAGTCGTGGGAAAGGGGTCGTTCCCAGGGCTGGAACTTCCGTTCCAGGAAAGTTACATGCTTCGCTCATTTCTAAAGGGAGTCCATCTCTCGCCTTCGTCGTAGTTAGTTGTTCTTGTGCTACCTTATTTTCTCTATGTGTATTCTCACGTTATTTAATAAAGACCATGTACCAACGTTTATCGTCTATTTTTGGAATTTACGTAAACCATTACATCTGCCAACATAGAAGGGCATAAACAAAGAACTAAAGAGAGGTTTACAGAGTGGTGGCAGCGGTGGGATTATGTATAAACTTTGAATTAGGGCAAAAGGAATGACCGGGAAAGGCTAATTAATCCTGAAAATACCAGCGACAACTAAAAGAAATTGCAGAAACTTTAAAAATCATACCATGCTGCAATGACGTTAAGATATTATTCCCAATAAAATCCTCGGGGTCTTATTGCTGCGGAACGCCTCGGTTTAGACCTATTTGGTTTTTCTCTACTAACTTGTGGTTCGACAAATGGCAGTACTACTGTTGATATCTCTACATAACTATTAGCGCTACGCATTAAACCATCCCGAGAGGCATCAACCTCATATTGCGAGATATTACAATCATCTCCCTTTACCTGGGTAGACAAACTTCCCCGCGAGGCATCAGTAACATCTCCCGGTGCAACCAAAAAAAAAACAACATTGGAGGCAAAAGTCACAACACACGGGCAAACAAAACACGCGCCCTTTTCCTGGGTAGCCAAACCGCCCTGCGAGGAATCAGTACACTCTCTCAGTGAAACTAAAAAACCATCCCGTGAGGCATCAGTACCATCCCACGGGACCTTAAAACCAGCTCCCTTTTCCTGGGTAGCCAAACCGCCCTGCGACGAATCAGTACCATCTCGCAGTGCAAAAAAAAAACCATCCCGTGAGGCATCAGTACCATCCCACGGGACCAGCATTTCCGGGTATCTCCTTTCTTAGTTAGTTGGGCATTTATGCGTCAACGATAGCGGTCCAGGGGGGAGCTCTTGGGACTAAAAGCTAGTCGTGGGAAAGGGGTCGTTCCCAGGGCTGGAACTTCCGTTCCAGGAAAGTTACATGCTTCGCTCATTTCTAAAGGGAGTCCATCTCTCGCCTTCGTCGTAGTTAGTTGTTCTTGTGCTACCTTATTTTCTCTATGTGTATTCTCACGTTATTTAATAAAGACCATGTACCAACGTTTATCGTCTATCTTTGGAATTTACGTAAACCATTACATCTGCCAACATAGAAGGGCATAAACAAAGAACTAAAGAGAGGTTTACACTAAGTATATAAGATTAATGAAAAAAAACACACATCATATTCAGCACATCAGAAAACCTTGATTGGGGAATTTCAAGTTCTCATCTACCATAATACCAAATTTTGCATTATTTTTCTTGACTTTTTGAGAAGACAATTTATAAGAGTATGTATTCGTTTTTATTTTTATCCCAGAGCCTATCGCAATAAACCACTGGTCTTAGAAAATCAAGAGAAGGCTCATCTGAATAGAAAACAAAAGTTCTAGCGTCCTTCTAAGTATGCCTAGCTTAGGGAAAAAGAGTGCGTCTCAGTAAATTGGCGTTTTATGTCTTTTTGTGGCACCGAACTACACTTTTTTCCCAAATAGGGAAAATGTGATACCGATTGAAAATTCTGAGGAAGCCAATAGATTTAAAATGATTAACAAATCATATAATAAGATTTCTTGTTTCCGGTTACGTATTTACTTAGCGTATAAACTTAGCCCGTAACTTATAAGCTTATGTAGCTATGAACTTAGACCGATAAATCGAATAGGCCTAGTCGAGTCAGCAATTATTCAAGATTAAACACTTGATATTATTTGTTTATTAATATACTAATAAACTTACTGAGAGAATTGCGTGTCTTACACGGAACAGTACTGGTTCTTTAAAGTTTTAATGTCACTTTTTAATTAAAAAAAAAGAAGGAAATAGAAAGATTTATCAGATATCCTAATAACAAGCGTATTTTTGCAAAGGTCGTGAGCAAAGGCAATTTATGGTCAATATAGTAAACAGACTAGGGGCAGAGGAACGCTCAATGGAAGCAAGAGCAAATTTGCAATGACAAAAGCTGGGGGAGTAGGCCGGATGGTGCGCTAACAAGCGTATATAAAGGTACATTTTCCAGGATAGATGGCCAAAGTTATCAACCAAATAAAGGGGAGGATACAACGTCAATCAACATTTACAAAAAATGCTAGGCACATGTGACCTGGTGGTCTGTACATGGCCTTACTATACCACGTGTCCATTATCTGAGCAGGGGAATTAATTCAGGATTATTTCAATCCTTACCAAATTTTTAATTTTTCATTTGTTTTTTTTTTTTTTTGTTTATATTTTAGTCGGGTGGAGGGAGCTGAATTTTATTCTTCCCTGGGTACCACGAAAGCTAGTGACGGTCTTGTTTGGTATGCGCACAATAGGCAGATGTGACCTGTGCGTTCGAACAGGTCTTTGTACCACCACGGGCCCCGTATTTAAGCAGGGCCATTAATTTGTGAAAATGTCGTCACTAAAAACCTCAATAACATGTATTTGAGTAAAGAGCTATAAATTAGTTTTGAACCCCAGATACTCCCTATTATTTGGCTCCCTCTTTATGCCAATAAGACTGACATAGTTGTTCCGCAATCTGATTGAAGCAAATAAAAGACAAGATAACTTAAAAGTTATATCTAGATATAATTAATTATCTTACCTCAGACAAGTTGTCTGTCTCCTGAACTGCAAGGACTTGTCTATCTCCTTGCTCCGCCTAGAGTCTTGTCTTGCTCCTCAAATGTCAAAGAAAAGGTTAATCTTCAAAAAGACAAAACTTCAAATCTCCACTCCTCGAGTGTAAAAAAATTGAGATAAAAACCTAATCTTGAAAAAGACAAAGATTTAAATCAATCGAGTATACAATTGGTCAGGGGTCCTTCAAATTGGAAAATTCGGCCTAATCTACAGCATTGTAGGGGACAAAAGCTTAAAAGGCCCTGATTCAGGCATTTAAAGATTTTTTGTGGGTTTCTTTAAATTTTTTTTCTTATTTAGCCAGCAGTCTTCTATTGAATAGTAATAATTTCAATACCCTTTTTGCAATCGTAATGTACATTAAATGCCAAAGAAATTTTTAAATTAACACAGCCTATCTTATCCATGTTAACCAAAATTTGCTGAAAGATAAAATTAGATAATCTTCTAGTCCTTTAATGATTCAAAATGGAAATACCATTGAATAGCTACAAGTTAGCTTATATTAAGTAATAGTATAATTATAATATTATAATTATATTTGAATTATAATATTATTGCATTGAAAAGCTTAAATTATAATATTTCATCCTAACAAATCTCACTACGACTATTCCAGGACTATATGTCCCAGAGATTTTAGACCCTTTTACGAACAATCCTGACTAAATTGTTTCAGTTGGGGAGGGGCAATGCTCAATACTTACGGTGTAAATTGAAGGAATAATGTGTTTTCCTTTTCAGTACCCCGATCAGGATGCACCTATCTTTTACAAGCTTCTATGTACAAAGTTAAAAACTTTTTTTTTGGAGGGAGGGGGTGCTTACTACATGTGCAACCAATTTTGCTCCCATTCTCTACACAATATGCTACTCTAAGAACCCGTCTTCATTCTAACCCTTCTCAAATATCTTATTCATTCCCCAACCAGGATGAAATTACCTGTACAAGAAATTGTCCACGTAATACCCTCCCTAGATAGCACTGCTTTAAAACATACCTCCTCTTTCCGTGCCTCTTTTACCCTAGAATACCAACCAAGAAAGTCAGAAGTTCTCATCTGACACCCAGAATTCTGAATTTCCTGATCAACTAAAATAGAACATACCTGTTCATATACCTCTCCTACTCACTAACCCCTACCAAGTCCTCATTTCCGTTTACCCGACATTCCGCACGAATCCAAAATTACCTTAATCTGCCCCATCCACGAAAAAATTTTCTGTCTACCAAAGACTCTACCAATACTTTCCTCACTAACAAGCCTAGCATATATTAATAACGTAACCTAACCTAGGTACCTCCCACCCCCTAAACCCCAAAAAACAATCGTTTACATATTGTAAACTCAATAAGAAACCACGCTTTGCCATCAATTTATCTAGCAAATACCCGTTTGTTTGCTTTTGTGTCTGGTTTCCTTGTACAGTCTACAGCGCTGGTTTAGTTATAATGTACAAGCAGGCATGTACGCAGGAATTTGTTTCGGGAGGGGGCTCAAATCCCTCAAACCCATTATTCTGTGAAAAAAATCAGAAAATTATGGTAAAATGAAAAAAATCGTGAGATTTCGAGGGGGCCCAGAGCCCCCCCCCTGCGTATGTCCCTGTGTACAAGTGCCGTTTAAATATTTTAAAAGCAATGAGAAATCTCGCTTTGCATTCAATTTTGATAGGAAATACCCGTTTGACGGGTTTCCATGTCTCATTTCCTTGTACAGTCTATAGCGCTGGTTTAGTTATAATGCATCAGTACCAAATAAACTCATCCACAAGGGGTAAATTTTCCATTCCAAACCAGAACTTTTCCTCCCCCTCCCCCATTATGTATATATATATATATATATATATATATATATATATATATATATATATATATATATATATATATATATTGTAAATTTTGGGAATAGGTTTTTATTGGTGAAAACCAATAATTAAAATTCTAAGTATATGTCAAAAGGTTCATTTCCTAGTTAAAATCCCAGTTCCTTGATCTAAATTAATTCTGAATATTTCCTGTAATTCCTGGAAGGTGACAAATTAGGGTGGAACAGTTCTGTCAAATGCCCGGATGTGTATCTGCATATTGTGCTAAATATAGGTTACCAATTTAGATTATTTGAGGCAGTTCTAATTCTGTATCTGTCCTCGCCATATGTACATTCACTGTATTATATGTACAAATAAACATTTTATACTCTAAACATAAACTATGTGATGGTTAGAGATTTTAGACAACCTCCACCGGTAGAATCCAGATAATAGGCCAACGCTACCATAAGGCTCTAAAGAGAAGAAGTCTCACTGTACAGAGAAGTAGACAACTCACAGAGAAGTAAACACACATAGTCTTTTCAGGGAAAAAGAAAATAATACTTTAAATTTTTCTTTTTTTAAGACTTTATAGTTTGGCCTGATATTTGTATGCTGGAGAAAGATTTTCAGCAATTTTTAACAACATACATCCTTTTAAAAATCTGGACAAAAATAGTAATGTTTAATTTAGTTTCATACCTCCTCTAGTTGACCTGAAATGGAAAACTTGATAACATTTGCAAAAAAATGTGTTTACTTTCTTTGATAGCTTGGATACACTTACGCTATTTTGATTTGGTTAAATTTTAATAGAAGAAATGGGAGGGTTGGAGTGGAAGGGGGATTAGTTGTCCTTAAATCACTTTCGACTCTTAAAAAGGGCATTAGCCCTTTATATTTTCAATCGAATGAGCCCTTTTCTAATTTCCCACGAAAAATCCTTTTATTCGAAGTGCCCTTGTCTAAACAACAAAAAAAAAAAATATTATACCCAATTCGATATTTAATATAAAAATGTAAAGCCTTCCAAACACTTTCGACTATTAAAAAGTGCACTAGGCCTTTCTATGTCCAATCGAATGAGCCCTTTTGGAAACGACAACGCTTTCTATAAAACACCTTATATGCCCCCAGGGCATAAATTACAACCCTTACCCAAAGGTCTGTTTGGGTGGTTGTCATCCTCTTAGACCGAATTTCCAGAACTTTCAACTATGTTAAACAACATGGCTATCTCAAAATTTTATTTGTATGTGTTCGGGGAAATGTTGGGCGTGTGAGGGGTGTTAGTCGCCATCCAATCATTTTCGACTATTAAAAAGGGCACAAGCCACTCCAATATCCAATTAAATGAGCCCTTTTCGAAGTTTCTACGACAATTTCTTCGATACGAAGTGCCCTGCTCTAAAGGAAAAAAATTAATAAATAATACACTGTGCCAACATCGTTCTTATATGCCCCCAAGGCATAACTTGAAACCCTTGCCCTGAGGGTTGTGGGGCAGTGTCCTCCTCTTTACTTAGTCCCCGTTTCTTGTCTCGTTCTTGAGTGTCCCCGTTCTTTACTTAGGCAACGCGATCCTGCTGCCTTTGAATTATACAACAATTTTCTATATAAACCTTATATGCCCCCAGGGCATAACTTACAACCTGAGGGGTCTGAGGGGGTTACCATCCTAAAAGACCTAATGTCCAGAGCGTTCAACTACGTTGAACTAAATGGATATCTCAAAATTTTGATCGGATGTGTTTTGGAAAATGGTGGGCGTGAGAGGGGGGTTAGTCGCTATATAATCACTTTCAACTATTAAAAAAGGCACTAGCCCTTTCAATTTCCAATTGAATGAGACCTTTTTAATTTTCTACAACAACGATTTCAATAAAAAACTTTATATGCCCCAGGGCATAACATACAACCCTTGCCCTGAGGGCTGTGGGGAGAGGGATTATCATCCTTAAAGACATAATTTCCGAAACTTTCAACTACGTTGAATAAAAGGGCTATCTAAAAATTTTGATTGGATGTGTTTGGGGAAAAGGTGGGCGTGAGAGGGGGGTTGGTTGCCCTAAAATTACTTTCGACTATCAAAAAGGGTACTATCCATTTGAATTTCAAATCGAATCAGCCCTTTTTCAAGTTTCTACGACAATAAAAACCTTAGGTTATAATGTTTTTTCAATCAAAACCTTATATGCCCCCAGGGCATAAATTATAATCCTTTCCGTGAGGGGTTTGGGGGAGAGTCGTCCTCAAAAAAATATTTTCTATTTGGAAATCAACTAATATGAACAAAATGGCTATCTAAAAATTTTTATTGGATGTGTGTGGGAATGATGGGCGTGGAGGGGGGGGAAAAGGTGCCATCCAATCACTTTCGATTATTAAAAAGGGCACTAGCCCTTTGAATTGTAAATTGAATGAGCTTTTTTGAAGTTTCTGTGACAAAGACGTCTTTAAAAACCTTATATGCCCCCGGGGCATAAATTAAAATCCTTGCCCTGAGGGATATGGGGGAGAGTCCTCCTCAAAAACATATTTTCTATCAGGAAATCAACTATACTGAACAAAATGGCTATTTTAAAATTTTGATTGAATGTGTTTGGGGGAATGATGGGCGGGGGGGGAGGGGCTAGTTGCCCTCCAATCATTTTCGACTATGAAAAAGGGCACTAGCCCTTTGAATTCCAATCGAATGAGCCTTTTTTTGAAGTTTCTAGATTCTAAGACAACGCCTTCTATAAAAACCTTATATGCCCCCAGGGAGTTGGCAGTATAATTCACTGACTCGGGTTGGATGCAGGCCTCAGCCTTACTACGGTATATCTGAGATATATCTGTGCCATGGGTATAAGAAAAGGGCCTAAACAACGACGAAGTCCTCTTAACTTTTGATGGACACGGGTACCATATAAATCATGAATTGTCCAGAATCTGTTAAGAGAATAAAATTGAACTGCCGTGCTTCTTTCCAAATGCGACCCATATATTACAACAAGCTGATGTTGGTATTTTTGGCCCCTTGAAAGGGGCATGGAAACACCATATTAGTGAATATAAGGTTAGTATTTGTGACGAGAATGGGATTGCACTATTGGAAAGAGTCGGTGACCGTCCAAGAGAAATAAAAAAAAACTAATTTCGCGGCTCATCTACAAAGAATAATTTGAAAAATAATGAAATAAAGCACGTGCAAAAATGCGTTTCATGCAACTGGGCTCTGTCCATTTGTTGCAGACAATATTAATTTTATAAAATGCGTTGAAAGGGATTCCTCTGTTTCTGCAAAAGTCAAAATTCATCCTCAACTTCACCCCCCTTAATTTCGACCCCAGATCCTATTCCTGTCCCATCAACTTTGGGGTCGAATCTTGCCCAATCACCTTCCTTGGGGTCATTTTTAAGTAATATTGAACCCCTCGAATTATCTACTCCCATCCCAACTTCATCCACAGCATCCTTTTCGCCTCCCATTCCTTCTCCAGAGACAGCCCTCTCCCAGTAGAAAATTCTCCTTCATCAATGAAAAATATTTTTTTAACTTATGTTGCTGATCATATTGACCCCAATGACCTCAATGAGTTCATGAGACAAAGGAATTTTATGAGGTGGGAGGGGGGTAAAGAACATATGCTACGTTTTTATATATGGCGAGATGCATATAATTCTCTTCATAACACCAGTTCTATGGTCACTGCTGTACCAAACATTGAACCCAACACCACAGAGAATAGTGGCAGTCAGGCAGCATGTTTGCCAGCTGAAATAAGCACAGCAAGGAGGGAAGTAACTTCTATTCCGAGGACCGTGGTGCAGCCACATTATAGCTCTGCAGCTATGCCCAGCTCTCCTTCTCTTTCTATCACTGGTCCAATGGAAAAGTTTTTATCAGGTACAAGTGTAGAGGCCAGTGACAATGGAAGGCCATCCTGGAAAAGAAGTTGTCCACCTGACTCCTGTTTAATGCAATCTTCTTGTATGAGGTGGTTGCAAGAAAACCATGAAAAAAACAAGCAGCAAAAGGCTAACAGTGAAGATGACCAGTGGCTTTGCATTTATTGTAAAAAAATATACGGTCAAGGTCCAAAGTGCAGTTTTTGGGTATTGTGCAGCAATCTTGAATGTGATACACATGCATTATTATTACATACTCAAGACTCTTTCTGATAAATACCCAAAGCCATTTCTTAAATTTGTAAGGGCATTGGACACAGATTTTTACTGTGGCCCTTGTTTCACTATTCATAATCCTCCAAATTCAATCTAAATCCCAACCAATAGCTAAAACTTTATTCTTTCCTTTTTTTTTATTCCTCCATATTTTTGAATTTTAAGATCACTGTTTATTGGCTTTGTCTGGTGGTTTTACTGAAAAACTTTACTGAAAAAATACAAATGAATGTGCATTGTCAGTTTAATATACATATACTGATATTTAGTAATCAAAATGTTAATATTATTTGATTTATTAAAGTTATAAAAGTAAAAACATTTATCTTTTTTTCAGTGAAGTGCAAATTTTGTTCTGGCCTTGGGAAGGCATAGGGGTTTTGCGCCCACTTATGTTAATTTCTGCTCGTTTTGAGTTTGAATCGGTTAGTTATTGTAGTTTCTGTTCGTTTTGGGTTTCATTTATATATCGATGCTGATTTGTGGTAGTTTCACGCTTGGTAGATTATTTGATTTTATTTTTGCTCATTTTGTGTCTAATGGAGTTCTTTACTTTTCTTTGAAAAACTTATTTTGTGAAAAAGTTCTTTAAATTAATATCAAGAAAAAAAGACTTTCCCCTGGCCCAATCTGTATGGTCACTTAAAAAAGAGTTTTAAATTCAGGGTTAAATGAGCTCCCTCCCAATTATCTTTGACCTTCGGTTTGATACAATCACCCCTGTGAAAAAAAACGCAAATAAACATGCATATGTTTCTTCTGAAAAAAAATTTCACATTTTGAAAATTGGAGCTTGAAACCTCTATCGCAAGGTTTTCTGATATGATATATCTAATGGAGGGATTTTCAATAAGATCACGTGGGTTTTGGGGGGTTTTTCCCTTTTTTTCAAAAATCAGGCAAATTTTTTCAGATTTTTGGTTTTTGGTGGTAACAATAAACTGAAAGAATTTTATATATTTTGAGGCACCAAAAAAATCCAATAATGTCAATTTAGAAATTGTCTTGAGTATTCCTTTTTTTGTTTTGGTTAATATTATTCCAAATAACGTTTTAATTTCAGTTGTTTTTTTATAACGAACTACTTGATAAGATTATCTTGTGACGATTTTTTTTTAAACTGTTTATTTTATTTATTTGAATCGGACACTAAAAATAAAGAGGGTTAATTTGGCAGCTGGATAATAAGTTTAAATTTTGTTTTTCTGTCGCTATTCTATTTTTTTTAGTGTCTGAATATATAAGGGTTCAATTTCGAGGAAGGGAGAATTGTCCCGTTATGAAAGAGGCATATTTTTCATGGCCATCATAAAATCAAGACGTGGCGTCTATGCAGGCAGGATGATTTTTGAATATCTCTGCTCTTTCTGTAAACTATTTTAAGGCGTAGGAAATTGCATAGAGACAAGTCTACATCTGTTATAATCTATGGAAGCAATAAATCTTTCTGTATTTTTGTTTTGAATTCGATTTTCTTTTAAGATTAAATGCGTAATAATTAAATTTATTATTGCCTAAATAAATCGATCCCTTTGCCAGGAATCCTTGTCATTTAAAATTTAGTGTATTTTATTTTATTTTGCATGCAATTTAATTGCTCTTTTTATTTAAGTTTTTTCCTAAAAGTATTTAAAAATAAACTTATTCCTAGGAAACAAATTTCCTGAAATGCATTCCCTGTCAGCCAACTACCACTGATATTTTGGTGTTTGCCCCTCCCCCCCCGGGACTATTTTCTGTCGGCACCCTTGCAGTTTTACACTCCAGCCGCGTTTACATTTATGGTTCTTAATAAATTGGGGCTGAGGCACAGTTGGTGGCTTTTAGTGTGTGAGTGATTAAGTGCAGTATGTATTGAGTGCGATCTTGTAATCACACCCATGGACAAGATGCTAAAAAGGGATTTTTATTTTGCCCAGGATTTTTTCACATGTCGGCTAGTAAAAACTGAGATTAATCTTTTTCTACTTGAGTCTTTGAATGTAAGCTGGACATTTCAATATCACAGCGTGACTAACAGGAACACTAAACTTGAGACAAAGATGGTTACTGACTACAAAATCTAAATCGACAGATATAAGTGAAGGAATAGTGAAGTTAAAAAAAAACGTAATCAAAATTACTCGTGCTTTGTCAATCGCGAATGAACGAGAAGATTTGATCTTTAATATATGGAGAACAATCCCTCGTGGTACATGCCATAAGAGCACCTTCCAACTTTTCTTTTTAAAAATGGTCACACTGGAAATCACCACAGACTATAAAGCGCAAATTTCCCAGCACGTGGAGGAGTTTTCTAAGTTGACCACAAGCCTTGGTATCCATTTTTTTCCTTACAGTCGGTATTCATGTTAGTTGGTAGGTAGACATTGACTAAAGTGAAAATACCGGCACTAGGGAACTCAACTGCTATATAGTGGTAGAACCCTGTCCGTAACTAGGGTGGTCTTTGGTAATGGACCACGTAACCTCAAGAATGTGCACGGATTTGTAAGGAACCACCTGAGAAAGCCCAAGGATATCGGTGGCTAACTAGTTTTCTTGGGCACAAGCAACATTGTACGTGAGGCACAAGTTCCTGATGTAATCCAGTTTATCAACATTATGGCTGTAAACATTGCGGCAAAACATAGGCAGTTCATTCATTTTCTGGTCTGAGAATAAGCCATCTGCATTGCTCGTCGGAGTGCTGGGCACCGTAGACAAAATCTTGGATGACTATAATTAGGGTCAGGACACAAAGTACACTTCACTGTTTGAGAACGGCAGGAACTTCTCTTGACTGTTCTCTTGGGGGTGGGCGTATCTGGACCATCACATACTACTGATAAGAGTCTTTAGCAAGGTGATTAAATGACTGACACTTGAAACATCACTTCGGAATTTGTCTTAATGGTAAAACTCAAAGGTACGAATAATCAATGAATAGCTCACACTTGATTGCTGTATTTCGAGATTTGGCGTCACCAAAGATAGGTTCGATTGTTTCAGATTGTTCTAATCACTTAGCATTGACCAGTTTAGATTTAACAAACAGAATTTTATCCCAAGCTGCGGCAAGAGGCAAAAAGTTAGCGATCGTGAAGACTTTTTTCTTCAAGAAAAGACTCATTTATATCTGGGGAGGTCTTGAGGGAGTTGGCGATTTTAGCTGCTGATTTAGAACTGTTCCTGTAAGCAACCAGATCAGACTTAGTCTGTCGGATATGACCAAAGTCTCCATCACTATTGTGTCTTTCGGCAAAATGCCTCTGCTTGGAACATGAGTCAATTTCTGTGGTAGGGACTTTAGTGATGTATACCTGGTGTAAGGATTTCACGGGCTGTGGTGCCAAACATTCAGAGACGAAAGCATAGATTTACACTGTACCGTAAGAAACTGTCATTCTTATGTGTGTATTCATTAACACAAGGATGTAAAAATGTCTTGTGGAATGCTTGGTACTTCCAATAATTTCCAGATGGTAAAGTGTTTCTTAAACTCAGTGTGAGAGCTCAATAGTTTCAAAATATTGTACACGTCACTGGCTAGTGTTTCTCTTGTAACTTTATTCGGCTTCTTTTTCTCATATTGTCCACCGAAACTCTCTGCTATCTTGTTCTTTTCTTTGCAGTTTTTTCGAATAGCCACTCTCATTAAAAACTCCACTGCTGTAGTCACTGCTGCATCTTTTGTTACGCTTTTTTTGAAGAAACTCAATTTAAGAAAATTATTCCATGAGACAGCCTAAAATTGCAACGGATCTTATTTAAATATTAATTAAAAATGATCCCTTCTTGCTGACAACTGCACTTAATTACTGATGATTTTAAATAAGTACAGATTTTCAGTTTTCTTGGATTTTCTCAATATAGATGTCACTGAGAGAACTGTATGTGTCAAGTTGTGGGTCTGGGGGTTCAGCTAGAAAGTTAATAGTGAGATATTGCACTGATTGTATGTTAAGAAATTAAATTTAATTAGGCTCAGTAATCCTCTATAAAGTTACTTTGAGAACAAACAGTTTTAAAAAATTTATATTGTTTTTTTATTGAGATTTTTTTTTCAGAACAATAACTACAACCTGTTTTTACCGCCAAAACCTAACAAAACTAATTTAAAAACCCAATGTCTGTAATTTAATTTTAAATATTTGTTCTTAAATTTAGGAAAGAAGAGAAAAGAAAGAAATATAGAGAAAAAAAAAATAGAGACCAGATTCTTGCTAGTTATTTTATTAAACAATTAGAAAGTCTGTGGGTTAATGGCACAGTTAGACAATGAAATTCAGTTGAATCTGGTCTCTGTTTCTTTTCTTTTTTTTTACTTGATTTACATGAATTGACTCTAGATGGAAGAGCAAATGTAAGCTCAACTGTTAATCCAAATTGATCGATTGTAAATACAAATTTTATAGATTACAGCATGGTAGAAAATCTGTCTAAAGTCTATTATATTTGAACCATCTGGTGTCAGTAATTCGTCCAATCAAACAGGTTTATGTCAAGCTGGTAAACGTATATGGAACGCCATGTTATCGTTAAGTAAACTAAATTAAGCGTGTCTCGAACGCCATGTCATCATTGTATAAACTAAATAAAATTACAGTTTGTATATTTCTAAGACTCTTTCATCAGTTTTCTTATTATTGTTTGCTGATGAAATGGTAGATTCCAGTAAAAACTATCAAAGAATCTGGAAAGATTAATAAGTCATCAAAATTTGCTTTGATTTTATTGATTGCTGGATCATATTAACAAATACAAGCAAGGCTGCATTCCTTTTGCCCCTGGGACTAGTTTTCTTCAAGATTTTTTTCTGCATGGCGTTTTCCAAGACTCTGATTCATAGTGGGGAATCCCCTTAGTTGGCTGTTACGTTTCACTGCACCTAGTTTAGCAGGTGCTATTGTTTAAAAAGGAAATTCATAAAGGTTTAGAGCTAACTAAAAGTAGGTTGGTCGAAATATGTTTTGGCACGCAATTTAGTGCACCAGAGACAATCTTCTGCCATTTCTATGTGCTAATTCAGGTTTTTATAAAGATTGCAGTATTTTGGAGGCTATTAAGATATCTCATCGCTAATATTAATTTATAAGAGACGTAATTTGATGTACAAATGACATTCTTTTTCCATTGCTCTCTGCTTGTCAGGCTTATACGGTTATTGCAGTATTTTTGTGGTTATCAAGATATCTCATTGCCAATCTGAAACCATACGAGAGAACATTTGGTGCACCAGAGACAATCTTTTTTTGTTTCTATGCGCTTATTCAGGCTTTAACAGTGATTGCAGCATTTGAGGTTTTAAAAATATATCACTGCCAATCTGAAATAATATTACTAAGATACTCTTTGCCAATCCGAAATAAGGTTGCTAAGATATCTCATTGGCAATCTTAAATTATATAAGATACAATTTTGTGTACCAGAGACAATCTTTTGTCATTTCTGGCTGCTTATTCAGGCTTTTAAAGTGATTACAGTATTTTTGAGGTTGTTAAGATATCTCATTGCCAATCTGAAAACGAACGAGATGCAATTTGGCGTACCAGAGAAAATCTTTTGTCATTTCTGTTTGCTTATTCAGGTTATTATAGTGATAAATTAAAAAAAAAACTTTCCGAAAAACAAGTTTAAAATGGCCTTTACTTTTCTTTGAAAAACTTGTTCTCTGAAAGTGTTTTATAATTAATCACTATAATAACCTGAACTGTCAATGAATGGCAATGATATATTTGCTAATAGGATACTAATGATCCCAGCAAATTTTGATGACTTATTGATCTTTCCAGATTCTTTGATAGTTTTCACTGGAATCTACCATTTCATCAGCAAACAATAACAAGAAAACTGATCATAGGGTCTTAGAAATATACAAACTGTAATTTTATAAAAATATTTTTTTTGTTTTAAGCTTGATTTTCATATTCAATCCAAGCATTCCTCGTAAATATTTTCTATGACCACACTCGCTATACATTACGTATGAAGCTAAGAGAGGAAAGGAAATAATAAATGATAAATAAGACCAGAAAAGGGTGAGAAAACGAGGATTTTGTCAGCCATTGGTAAAATATGAAGACGAAAACCAGCGAATATTTCGACAAGGATGACCATACAGTCATTTCACGGGCTAAAAAAAAAAAAAAAAAAGAAACAACACAAAAAAAAAAAAAAAAAAAAAAAAATAAAATCTAACCTTTTAGAGTTCACTGGACAAGATCCGAACAAACACTGAATGAAAGACCAAAGCCGAAACCAATGAAAAAAGGATTTTACTTAAGAGATTGTGCAAGAATCTTATGCCTAGCAATACTTTTTGCTCTTCTGCCATTTCGGTTTTCTTTAGATATGTTAATAGGTTCTCTTAAATTTGATTGGGTGCAAATATCAAAAGAGTCTTTTAGCATTAAATTGTTATAAATTGAGCTTAATTAAAGGTCTCCGGTGTCCTTATTTATAACCAAATTCCTGTTTATATATTTTTTTATCTCAATTACCTCTTTAAAAGATTGAGGTAGGCAATTTACAGTAGATATTAAAGTTGCCTCCTCAAAAAGAACGAGATGTGTAGGATTTTCGAAAATATGCTGGGCCAATGTGGAATCAAAGTTGTCATCAGTCTATTAATGGTTAAACCCGTGATAAAAGAGATTTAAATTAATTGTTTAAAAAATGTATTGCTCCCAATGCTGTATCCAGGGGAGGTCGAGGGTTTGACCCTCCTTCCGAAAAGTTTATCGGATTCGTAAAATCATTATAAAAATTAACATAACAAATTTTTTATGCATTTTTTAAGTTTTTCTATAAGCCCCTCCCCCGAATTTGTTTTTGCCCCCTCCCCCCAAAAAAAACAACAAAAAAACAACAAAAAAACTCCTGGATACGGTCCTGGTTGCGCCCAAAATGTTTTGTCGAAGAAGCTGACCAGATCTTGATTGACCCTGTCACTTTGCCAAGGCAAACCTAGTACTTGGTTAACCCATGCTAAAGGGCTAAAATATTCTCTGTTTATCTTTTGTGTAGAACAGAATAGAATTTATTTGCGCTAAAAGCCCATAGGCCATGGCAAAAAATATAAATAAAGAAGCATTACAAAGAAATCGCACATAACCTAACATAATCCTACAAAAATCTACTTCTATGATTCATCGCAAGACGAAGGAATCGTGCCAAGCTTCTCATACCCGTAAAACACTCATCTGCACACACATTCACCAACCACTCAAAATCATAACCCCCCCCCACCAAACACTTCCTATTTGTGTGCTTACTTATCCTTAGCCACCTCTTATAATATCCTAATTGCACTGTTTCTAGCCTATCACCCTTCACGTACCCCCAAACCTCAGAACCATAGTGCATTACACCTAAAATTTTAGCCCTGAAAACCGGGGTGTTCCCATTTGAGCGCTTTCCCATTTGAGCGCCACGGAATTTTGTTCCATTTGAGCGCCACGGAATTTTGTTCCCATTTGAGCGCCACGGAGTACCATTTGAGCGCCAAACCCAAAATTGTGATTTTGCGGTGGATGAAGCGTGGTTTGCTGCCACATTGACCTGTAGAAATATTTATTGCCACGAAGACAACGAACAAAACTGAGGATTTTATTGGGTCAATGGTTGTGAAATAACTCTGTACTGAGAGTTAAGAAGCTAAACGTTTGTTAAGCTTGTGAAGAATATAAGTGAAGATTTTACGCACGTTCAGAGGGTAAGAACTGATTGCCGCTGAAGAAGGCTTGCTGGTCAAGTCGAAATATTCGGCTCTTTTTTTAGAGTTATTTCACAACGATCGTTTAGAAATGGAACGAAATCACCCAAAAATCGTGCCAAAAACGGATAATTCAAATTAATATATTGGTAAAAATACAAACAAAAACTGCTAATATCACACATCCGGCGAAATGTTATGTGCGACACCCAAGAGAAGCTCGTCTGCTGTTCGAGTTCCAGCCCTGTACTCCGTCGACAGCTTTTCGAGTCGTTCGTTCAGCCTTGCATACTTCTTTTTCGTCCGATGGATGACATTACCCTGGAGTAGCTGTGTCCTTGCAGAATCGACGACTGCTTGTTCTTCCTTCAGGAAAGAGATAAACTGCCACAAGTTCGGGTGGTAGCGACCGACTCTTCGGTTAAACCGCATGTGCCATGATTCGAGGTCGTTGTTTGTCCTTCGCTGGATGCCGTAGACTGACCAGAAATGAGGAGGACATTAGTCGAACCACTGACGGCTGAAGTAAGTGACAAACGGACGAGCCGAAGGCCAGGTACGAACGATGTGAGAAATGATTGGACCAGAATTGATTCTGACGATCGCTGGAGGTAGGAACGCCAGAGCCAGAAGCTTTCGAACGTAGAGGTTGAAGTCTGCATCGGTCATGTACAGCTCACGGACTGAGTGACGCCCCAAGTTTCTGATTACTGCTTGGCAAAAGTGGAAGTAACACCCACGGTGCTTGGCGGCCGGAAAAACTTGCTTCACGGATGTCAGCAGACCGGTCTCAAAATCAGAGACGACGGTCGTCGGGCGAAGTGTCACTCCTTTCATCGCAGCCTGTAGGATCAGCTCGCTGAAGACGTCGTTGTAAAGCTGCGCAGACTTGCTCTCCATGAGCACGAAGACAGCGGGAAGTTGCTTGTCGCCGAAGAAAACGTGAACGGTGAACAACTGGCCGAATGGGGAAGGAGCTGAGTCGAAGGTGCCGTCCATATACCATTCCGGGCTTCGTTCAAGCAGACTTAACGACTCGTCGGTTGCAAAGCAAATCGCAGCGTTATTTTGAAGCTGAAAGAGGAGGAATCTCTGGTTTGCAGACGTCTCACTGAAAGCCTGGGGCAAGGGCGTCGGTACGGATATAGTATCAGCGGGCAGTGGTGGTATCAGCTTGTTTCGTGATCTGTACATGGACGACTTCACGTGCTTATAGGGTAACTGAGGCAAAGCACTCAGCCCACTGGCAGCAGCACTTGCGACCTGGCCGTCGTAGATAGCGGGAATCGGACGAGTAGTACGGGCTGACTCGCTTCGAAGGTCTGACCGGAATTTGTACTGCTGGGTCTGCAGAGGATCAGCGCTGTGGTCGTGCGTACCAACTGAAACTGGTGAGCCGTCGCTGGAATCAGTGTGTAACCGCCCGAGACATCCCTTCTTCATGCATCTCCAGCTCTTCTTTCTTCCTCCAGAAATCGGCTTATCGAATCTGTAGACGAAACCGTCGTGTTCTAGCAGTTGTTTATTCTTGGAGCTCTTCATTGTCAAACTGACTTATTAATACTAACCAGAAATATTGTTCCTGGCATCATTAAATACTTGTTATAAGAGGGTAAAAAAATATGCTCCCACACTAAATCCTATTGCATTTTGTGGGTAAACGGTTGTGCAATCGCTTACGCAATTAGGTCACCTGACCTTGCATCGTAAATTAGGATTAATGGGCGCTCGAAGTAAATGTTATAAGAGGGTGCAAGATTGTTAGCTCAGTTCAGTTCAATTTCGGACTTGGATAAGAGAAGAGCGATTTTCAACATGAAGAGGAAACGCAAAATATTATCTGGCGCTCAAATGGGACACAACTGAACTAATTAAAATACGGCGCGCAAATAGGAAATTCCCATTTGCGCGCCATGGCTCTCACAGGGGAAAGCGCTCAAATGGGATACACCCTGAAAACCTCTTTAACTACTTGGATCATTTTAATATCCCTCAGCTGACTTCTTAATACCATATTACAACATGCCTTACCTTTTTCGATCCTACTTCCTACATTGGTACTAAATAAATTTCCTTTCGCCTTAAACTTAACACCTAAATATGACCATTCCTCCACTAATCTAGCGCTTTTACCCTTAAAACTAAAATTAACATCCTTCTCAAGTCTACCACATTTACGGAATACTAACATACGGTTTTATCCACATTAAGTTCTAACTATTTCCTATCCAAATAATCACCTAAAATATCAAATAATTTCTTAAGGTTCCTTTGTGAATCGGCAACCAAAACAATATCATCTGCGAAAAACATCATACAAACGGAAACAATATCTAAACTTACTATTCGTGCCTTCTTCTTTTTCATAAACGCCACTATAGAATTTATAAACAGGGCGAATAATTTGTGAGACAACATGTAACCCTTTGTAACACCTGTATGTCCTCTAACTACTCTTGAAACCTGTCTTGCCTTACAACTTGCCAAACACCAGCTACCATAACTACTCTAGTAATCCTGTACATTTAAACTAAAACTATAGCAACTGGGATCGGGAGACCTATCTCTAACAAACTTTCCATTAGTAAACACCTCCAAGCATTATCGAAAGCTTTTTTAATATATATAAATGCCGTGTAAAACCTTCATTTTTTAGCACAAGTATATTTATTGACTAAAGCCTGCAGAATAAATATATTATCAATCGTCCTAAAACCGAATTGTTTTGCCCCCCCCCCCCAAAAAAAAACAAGTCCTGGATACGGTCCTGGTTGTGCCCAAAAGGTTTTGCCGAAGAATCTGACCAGACCTTGCTTGACCTTGTCACTTTGCCAAGGCAAACCTAGTGAATGGTGAACCCATGCTAAAGGGCTAAAATATTCTCTCTTTATGTTTTGTATACGGTATTTTGATGGATATTGTTTTATCTTCTGACACAGATTCCAAAGAATTCTGTTGAATATCAATGCATATGCAAAGAACGTATTTTATCCATGATTGCCTACGCTGTTAGTTTGAAGTACCATTTATCTGTACAAAATATTAAATTTCTTAGAATTTTTTGAACATTTTTTCCTATTTTAAGTACTTCTTATTAGTCAAACATTGATTGTTATAGGTGACCTCGTAAAATTTCAGAGGGAGAGCCCTATATACAATTACCGACACTGGGGAGTATATCTGGGAGTTTTTTTATGGAAGGGAGACGGCGGTAGTTCATCTACAGAAAAACTACAGTGTCGCAGAACACCCAGTACAAGTGGACGTAAAGTATTTCTCCTTTATTCTATTCTGCTTTTTTTGAAAAATATATTTCGGAAGGCAAAAGTATATAATGCAAGCTATTAAATAATAGGATTACCATTTTCACTCAATCCACTACATAGCAGGAGATTTGCTCTTCTAATATCTTGGGTTCACGAGCATAATTTCGCAGTTGAGAAAGTGACTTTCACTCGCCGTCAGTAATGCTTTGGCTAATGGCATAAAACACTACTTTCTCTTTAAAAAAGTTTTTTGGAAACGCCCCTGATTTGTTGAAAGTGATGTCACGTAATTAATTTTATCTAGTCAGAGCCAATTCATGACCCTTCCGGTTTGTGTTTGGTAATTTTGTTATAGTTTCTAATACCCACTATACAAACAAAAAGTTATAAAGGAAAAAGTATTTTAAGAAATAAAAATGAAAACGTTTTTTTTTTTTTTTTGCAGCTGCAGCGTTAAATTTACATCATTGATTAAATGGATTTAAGAAAAATATTTTAAAATAGGTCGAAGACTCTAGAAAATTTGACCTTTCGAAGAGTGCGAGGCCTACTGAGGCAAAATTAAGAATTTCCTAGCTCAGTTTGCTACCCATTCCCCCAGTCTCTTTAATGGCTAGATTGTCTTTGCATCACACTGAAAAGGCATGTTTTGGCCATTTTTTTTTTATGTAACATAGAACAGTTCCAGCTTCAATATATAAATTCAACTTCGTCAGTAGGCGGCAACAATTAGATCAATCACATAACCTTGAAATCAATAATGCTGAAAAAAATTACGAAGTTAGTCCAGATTGACTGCTTCCTCTCAATTAACATGTAAATACAACTTATTATGTTGTGCTGTATTATTGTATCTTCCTGTAGTTTTATCTGTAGCCTTCATGTAACACTTTCTTAAATCACACCTTATTGGCTTCTCTGCTTTCATCCATTGTTATTCCCGTATTATCAGTAATTAACTTCCTATATAAAATATTCCTATGTATGTTTTTGATAGTATTCCTAGATGCCCCTTTGACTTTCCTCTCTGAGACACCTTCCGTTATTTTATAAATTCATTTATAAATTTAAGAAAGCCATACTTTTATTTGGAAATTCTAATAAATGTCAGCATATTTTAGATATTAGTTGAAAATCCTCCTAACTGAATTTAAGATTAAAATTTAATTTTAAACATTCTTGTGTGTAAATTGCTCCAATTTAATTATTTTTTTAGCAGCATCTGTTGTATTTTTTTAATATTAGTAGAGAATTAAAATAAAGTTCTTAAGCTTTTCCCAGGACTCAGCTTTTGTTCAAACATTTTGATAAAAGGATTTATAGGAATATTAGTTTATAATATGTTCTGAATAGACCATCCTTTCGTTTTTGAAAATGATTAGTAATGGTTTTGCCAGTTGTGTGTTTTTTGTGTATAGCTTAACGTTTACGTTTGGATTCGGGCCCATACATATTTTTCCGCTATGGTGGCGCTATTTGCAACTTTGATCATGTTCTATAGGTTTCACCCGGTACAGTTTATTGGTCAAAAGTAAGATATAGGGCGAACCCATGCCAACCAATGAAATTCATTCTCGTTTAACATCTAGACTTGACATTTCGCCAAAGTACGAAATTTTAGCGGAGATTTGACTATGATATAAGAGCCGGCGACTTTTGGACAAGGTATATTTTGAAGTAAGATTGAAAAAAAGAAAGAACTGAAGGATAAGGAGTTTCTAGTGCCTGGTATATTTTACTTGTTTAGCTGTAAATATGAAATGCTTATTTTAAAATCAAATTACCAGTTTTTCCCCGTCGCAGATTCTTGCGCGATATAGTTGACTCGAGGAGGCTAGCCATCTCCGGGGTGATCAAAAAATTTCTTTCTAAAGAAAGAAAATTATTTCTTAGACCACACTGCCTTTTCATTTACAAAAATGAAAAAGATAAAAATGGGTTTAATTTAAATAAAGCTTGATCCCACTCAGGAATTACGCTGTGTAAAATTCAAGAACAAACCTAGAACCGGTTATTCTTGTGTCTGTATTAAAATACAATTAGATTATACTCAATGAAAAAAAAGTGGCGGGTGATAGAATACATGAGAGTTATGTAATTTGGGCTATATATTTGCATATTAGGGGGGGGGGCTAAAGTATGGGGATAATGTGAAATTAGAAAACAATTCTTATTTCATAATATGCAGAGTAATGGCAGGTAATACATTTTGCATGCATACCCGCTATATTTTAACCCCACCCCCTAGTGTTTAAAAATATAACCAAATTTTTTTCTAAATCATTATATTTTCATCCCGTTTTTTTTTTTTTTTTTAGGAACTGCCAAGCTTTAATTATTGAGTGGGGCTGCTATAAAAGAAAAGTAAAAACCTTTTTTTTATATCTCGAGGTTTTAAACGGAGAAAACATTTTTCTGCAATTCGAAAATCGTTTCCTTTTGTAACATAAAATATTTTATTCACATACGCACCAGAACAAAAGGAATTGAAATTTGAAATGCTATTTTTAAGTCAATAGCCACTAGGTTGTTTTCCCCGTCAGTTAAGCTTGTACCATATTGTTGACTAGCTTTTTTGGGGGTGATAGGTTTTTCATTGTAAAAAAAATTATTTGTTGAAACATTCGTACCACAACGCCAGAAACAGATCATTGCTTTTTAGAAATATCTAGATTTAGAAGTGCAGACCTCAAACAATGTGTCAAAGAGGGATTGACCGTATGTCGTTTCAGTGGGAGAATTTTTTTATTCATCTCAAATCATTTTCGAAAATGCAAAAATCACCTTTGTATCGTAAAAACTTGTTTACTTCATAAGAAGACAAGTATAGACGATATTGCGACATGTTATGCCTGGGACTCATCAAAGTCACGTTTGTCAACAAAAAAGCCGAATTTCATTAATGACCAAGGCCGTATCCAAGCGGGGGGAATTACAGCGTTTGAATCTCTGCCCCCATTAAATTTTTGTCCTACTCGCAAAAAAGTAACAAAAATTTTATATACTCATTTTTTTGTAACTCCTCTTCCCCCCCCCAAAAAAAAAATACTCTCACCCCCCCCCCCCCCTAACAACAATCCTGGATGCACCATTGTAAATCGTATGTGGTTTTTCTTTATTTTAGCGTCAAACTCGTATTTCAGAAGCAGAAACCTAATATCTAGATTTAGAAGTACTGATCCCAAACAATGTGGTAAAGAGGGATTGACCACACGTATTTCAGTGGCACAATATTTTTTCCAGTCTCAAATTATTTTTGAAAAGGCAAAATCCATCTTTGTATCGTGAAAACTTGTTTACTTCCTAAGGAGACAAGCATAGACGATATTGCGACATTTTATGCCAGGGCTGCATCAAAGTCACGCTTGTTGACTAAAAACCAAAGTTTTATTAATGATCAAGGCCGGATCCAAATGGGAAGATTGACCTTTTTATTACCACTCCTCGGCCAATTTGTTTTGGCTTACTCGCAAAAATGCAACAACAATTTTTAAAAATTCAATTTGAAAGTGTTTGTAGCTTTCATCCTCCAAAAATATTTAAGACCCCCAAACTACAATCTTGACAGCGCCCTAGTCAATTACTTGTCTAAAATATAAAACACACTCGAGAACTTGTGTTGCGATTACCCGGTTTTTCACGCTGTCTATACCAGACAATAACCTTCGGCTTGTTGAGAAACCAAATAATAGCTGTTATTTTAGTTTAATATTTAGTTGGTATTTTGGTTAGGTTAGGTTTTGTTAGGTTTTGTTGCTTAAGCATTGTATTTTTATCATATTTTGTTTTATTTCATTAGCATTCACCAAATTTCAATTCTCGAGTGTGTTTTATATAATAGACAAGTACCGTGGTTTTTCGTAATTTTAGCTTCTAACTCATATTTCAGAAGAAAATACCTAAAATGATTCCTAACGTTGAAAAGTTTCTCAACAAGATTACCCCCTTTGGAGACACTAAGCGTTGACAGTAGTACTATTTTTAAACCCAAGATATCTAGCTTCTCTAAGGGAGAGACAGAGAAAGAGAGAGAAGGACTACAAAATTACTTTAAAAAAAGTTTCAAAAATTGATAATATAATGTGTAAAAAAATTGTCGTAAAGCTATGGGAATCACAGTCACCAAACTCAGCATTTTCAGAACTAAATACAAAAGCTAAATAAATTTAAAATTGAAGTCTGACTCGATTCCTATAGCATTATCAAATAACCTGATACTAGACTGAAGCATAGCATGTAGAGGATTTAAACAGGATTCCAACTTAAAGATTTTTTTCTACAAAATCACCCCTTTCTTTTCATAAAGTTCACTGAAATCAGATATACAACTGGGGTATTGGGAGACGCGGCCTTACTGGTGCGCAAGGCCTTGTGCAGCCGGCACTACGCGGGGCCTGACGTTATGGTCGTAATATAGCGGGAGCACTAATAATGTAGCCTCTAGCGGGGCTGTTACCAATGTGATTCCTAGGGTTCAGCAGGAAAGTTGTGGTTTAGGGCCAAAAGGGTGTCTAACGAAGGAGGGTTTTGACAGTTTTAAAACCGCTGGCCCCGCTTAATATAAAGGGGGAGCGCAAATTTGGGAACTCAAGTCGTACATTCCACGGTTTTTTCTTTGAGTCCCCTCACGAAGTCACAAAATCACTCATGTGATTGTAATTCATAACATATTTGGCCCTGTTAGCGCGAGGCCCAGTGCGGTAACACCACTTGCCACCCCCAAAGGACGGCACTGGCTATTAAAGGGGTTGGAATCGAAAGTCCACTCTAGATACTTAAGACCAATAATAATCTAGTATGAAAAAAAATTTTGAGTTATAAGATTGTCCAGCTGTGATACTAGGTAACTTCATGTTGCTCCATACTTTCAGTTTAAAAACTTTTTTTTTAATTTAATTTCTGATTGTTTTTTTAAACAATGATGTAAAATCCAGCGGCCCCGTCATAGCCCTGTCCCTTCCCCCATGGAAAGATGCTCCCACATAACCCCCGATCCCCCCCACTACCAGAAAAAAAATCCCCCCTCAAAACGTATGTATATTTCCCAATAAACAATACTATATGTAAACAATGGGTAAAGCTCATAACTTTCAGCCCTCCCCCGGGGACTTTGAGGGATTAAGTTATCCTAAAAGACATAGGTACTATATTTTCGACCATGCGGAACAAAATGGCTGTCTCAAAATTTTGATTGGGTGACCATGGGAAAAAATGAGCGTCCGAGGGGGCCTTGTTGCCCTCCATTTCTTTTGGTCACTTGAAAAGGACACTAGAACTTTTAATTTCCGCTTCAATGAGCCCTTCCACGATATTCTAGGACCACTGGGTCGATACGATCACCCACGGGGAAAAGAAAAAATAAACACGCATCCGTGATCTTTCTTCTGGCAAAATGCAAAATTCCACATTTTTACAGATAGGAGTTTGAAACCTCTATAGTAGGGTTATCTGATACGCTGAATTTGACGGTGTGATTTTCATTAGGGTTCTATGACCTTTAGGGGGTGTTTCGCCTTTTTTCGAAAATCAGGCAAATTTTCTTAGGCCCGTAACTATTGATGGGTAGGACTGAACTTGATGAAATTTATATATTTGAAATCAGCATTAAAATCTTATTTTTTGATGTATCTATGGTATCAAAATTACGTTTTTTAGAGTTTCGGTTACTATTGAGCCGGGCCGCTCCTTGCCTACAGTTCGTTACAACTAACTGTTTGACAATATTAGCTTCAGTTCGGTGGGAAACTATCGCCCCTGGGAAAAAAAACATCACCCCTGGGGAAAAAAAAACAAAAAAATAAACACGCATCCGTGATCTTTCTTCTGGCAAAAAATACAAAATTCCACATTTTTGCAGGTAGGAGCTTGAAACCTCTACACTTAGGGTTTTTTGAAACGCTGCATCTGATGGTGGGACTTCCATTAAGGTTTTTTAGCTTCCACGGGGTGTTTCTCCCTTTTTTCGAAAACGAGGGAAATTTTCTCAGGTCCTTAACTTTTGATGTGTTGGACTAAACTTGATGAAACTTATATATTTGAAATCAGCATTAAAATTTTATTCTTTTAATGTATCTATTGGTATCAAAATTCCTTTTTTCCGAGTTTCAGTTACTATTGAGCTGGGTCGCTCCTTACTTACAGTTCGTTGCTACGAACTGTTTGACAATATTAGCTTCAGCTCGGTGGGAAACGCCATTGTAGCTATATTTTAATTAAATATTTAGTTGGTATTTTTGTTAATTTAGGTCGTATTTTATGTAATGCGGTCTGGGCGGCCCCCTCCCATAATTTATTGTTGTATAATTTATTGTCTCCATAATTTTGTTACTAAACTATTATATTTACATCATATTTTGGTACATTTCATTATGATTAACCCAACTTCACTTCTTGAGTGTGGTGGCTATAAGAAACAAGTACCATAGTAACAGAGCAAACATTAGTTTGATCTGATTTTGATTTAGCTTTTTTCGCTTATATTGAGTCGGGAGGGGTGCTGTAATCAATTTTCCCCCCGAATCGCAAACCCCAGGAACGACTTTTTAATGGAGTGGGGGGGCTGCGGTCAATGTTATTAGTCAAATCTCATGGAAACATCTTAATAAAATAACAGTAGTACTACAAAATTTATTTTTCCACCTAACATGGTAGCTTTTTTTTAAGAAATCCACCCACCCTCAGATGGTTGCTAGTTCTAGGATATACAAAAAAAAAAAAATGGAACAAGGTAATTATTACTTCATATTTGCAGTAATTTTCTATTAATCAGAGTTTCATGCTTCCTTCCATTGTTACCCACATAGGCTATATTGGAATATAGTCAAATAATATTTGGTGCTTACATGTTATAGCGACCACACCAAAGAATTGAAGTTAGGTTAATCATTTTGAGATATACAAAAATATTAATGAAAATAATATACTTTATTAAAAAAAAAAAAATTATGGAAAATACAACACAGAATTATGGGAAGCAGGACGGCCAGAACACATTATATTTAATACTTAGATTAGCCGCCTCTATATATTAAATATTTAGTTAAAATATACCCCCAAAATTGTTTCTCTCGCTCAGGCTAAGCTGATTATCTCCGAGTGAAGACAGAGAACTGATTTCATTACAGATCAAGAATAAAGTGTGGTCGCTATAACACGCAAGTACCTAATATACTAATCTAGTAATTATATTGAAATTTTAGCGGAAATTGTTTCATCAGGTCAAGAATGTGACAATATTTTATTTATTTCACTTTTGTTGGTTTGACATTACGAACAAACTGTTGATGAGAAATAAGTGGAAAAAATATCAAACAAACAATATCTATAAAGTTAGTTTCTCAACTGGGACTGTAGCCAGTCTAGGCATTAGATCCCATTTTAACAGTAGTGATTATTATACTGGAAAAAGCATGAATGGCAAATCTATGAGTGCATTTATTTTTTCGCAAGCTAACTTTCAAAAGTTTGCCTGTGATTCGGTATAATTTTAAAACAAATGAATTAAGAAGATTCTACCGTTTCCATGCTACATTTTCATTACTTTTTTGTGGATTGGTAATAAATGCACATAGATAAACTAATGAAACTTATATAAATAAATTATATTCAGATTTGTTAAACAACTTTGAACAAACCAATATCCAAAGACATAATTTCCATTTTACTGTAACCAAATACATCGAATGGGACATCCAAGATTAGATACTTTTAGAATTGCCTTGAGTTTCGCTTTATTTTCTTCTTCCGTTTTTATTTCCCGTGATGAAACTGTTTAAATCACTGAGTCCCATAAATTACAGAGAAGAATATTCCAAAGTAGTCTAGTCAAGAACTTTGCCTTGTCTATTTGTCAGGCCGTAACTGTAAGGCAAAACTGCATTTTGTTAAACCAACCATAACCACCTACTCTAAAGGCATTACATTCACCCTTCATGACGGATCCGCCTTTATTTCTTTGAATGAGAAATAGCGAAGTAGAGTCCATCTAGCGGTAACAATTAATGCTCTTTCAAGCAAGTTTACATTATTTTTTTTTTACAGAAAATTCAAAGCAATTTAAAAAATCTGGCACGGCAAATAAATAGATCTGAAGTTAATGAACAATATGGTATAAAAATCTTGTCATTTCGGTTGAAATAGTAGCTTCAGCTTAGTCGCAAAATTCCATATTTAAAAAAAAATATTTTTCTTAAAAAAAAAAGTGAAGCAAATTTGAAAAAAGTAATGCGGTGAATTTATAAAGTTAAATCTCAGCTATCGAATAATACCAAAATTTTTACCTTTCGTCGAAACTTGAAGACGGTTCGCGATCTATTTAAAATCGGCCAAAAACATGCATGGTAAGCATAAACCTTAAAGTACTGAAATGTTTTGGTCCCAATTATGGTGGGTCATCCCTTCATTGACGTAAACACTCGTTTCCCACTTCAACAAACAGATGTAAACCCAGTTTTTGGTCTTATGACTCTGAAATGTGAATTTGACCCTTACAAACTCAGTATCAATACAGTGCAGTCTCAAAAAAAGTCTCAGTGCATTGTGGTGTATCTGAAGCTGGCACAATGGGTCACACAGCTTATTTTTGTACTGTGTCGCATTCGTGCTATTATAAGTAGTAGTAATAGCATTTAAAGTATGGCTTTGTCTCTTTGTAATATTTTTTTCTTGTTCTAGGAGCTTCTAGATGTACTGGTTGAAGACAAATGTAGATTAAACAATTCATTTGATGTAGAATACCCACCATTGCCCTCGGATGAAATTTTCAGAAGAGCAATGGTGTTTTACCATGGAGCAAAAGCAGGTTGTAACCTATGTCTAAATTACTATGTTATTGCCCGTAATAAGTAATTTGTTCGAAAACTTTTGATATAAGATTACTGTTAATACTGCAATAAAACGTTTAGAATTTGCAAACGGGACTAAATGAGGTTTTTATGTTTTCTTGTTTTTATTAAATTTTGCTACAATCATCACTTACTCGATTCTTACTTTTGGTGGGGACCTGATGATGGACTGTCTTCTCCGTCATCAAAGGATTTTGGAACGATTCCCAGTGACTATTTTGTTTGATTGTCTTCATCTTTTCCAGCCATGTCCTTCCAGTCTTTGCCCAAATCAACCTTGTCTCTGAAAATCCTTTTGTTAAGTTCTGGATCTTCTTTTAATTCTCACTTCCACAGCTCACATAATTAAAATATTAGTCCCAGATCGGGAGTATTTGCGCCATTTTGGCCCGTATTGGAGAATATTTGGTATAAAAATATTCAAATTAGTCTATTTTTGTTGGCAAATATTTTTGGAAGGCTGTACTTTGGACACATTCTCTTTTGTAAATCGTACTTTTAGTGAACCTCCATTTTATTTTTGCGATATCTAATAGTGGGTATATCTGACAATACTGATCAGAACTTGCCAACTGTATATGAATATTTCCCCATAGATAAAGGAAATCTGTATTTTCTGAGCTATGCATGACTATTTGCATAATCATTTTTTTTTACTTATAGCTATATTGGACAGGTAAATGATACGGTAGTAGCAATTGCATTAAATGAGATTGATATCACTTTTGCTGTGTCAGATGCACTTAGTAAACAACACTCACTGGCCAAAATGACAGAATTTTTTAAATGTGTTTTGTATAAACTACGTCTGTTCATTAAATATAGCCATTTGGATCTGATTCAGGAATGGAAACTGTCATGCCAGTTAATTATAAATAGAACAGTGGCCATATCAATGAACTCTACCTCAGTGTGACCCATTGAGTTTTGAAATTGCAGTTTAAAACACCAATAATAGCGATTAAAAACAACAACAACAAAATAAGAAAAATAGGAGGCTGGGGTTATATACACGCACGGGGGGGGGTGTCTTTCTGTTGTGCAGGTAAACTGGAAGCAGCACTTAAAGCTGAATAAATAAGAATTACCTGAAGGTAAATAAGCATGAATTGTTATTATTGTACGTAAATAAGCATGAAATGTTATTATTGTACACTTTTTAGGCTTTTTAGGCAATAAGAATTACCTCAAGGTAAATAAGCATGAATTGTTATTATTGTACGTAAATAAGCACGAATTGTTATTATTTTACACTTTTTAGGCACCTTTTAAAAGTTAGAGGGAAGATTTTTAATGAGATTACGTCAATATATATTGAACAAATTATACAGACAAAAAATGTCCACTCCCCCCTTTAAGTACCGCTCTTGATAGCGAAATTAAGGCACCCTGCCTTGAAAAGAGACTTTCCTATCGAAAGTTACGAAAAAGTTACATTTTTATGAGTTTGGACGTTACGAAATTTTTTGGTCTGGTGGCAACCCTGTTCGTTACTGTCCTATCTCACAGGTATGACTTATGACTTGACTGAGTGGTGGATCTAGGATTTCTAAAAGAGGGGTTTGGATTAAATTTTAGCAAATACTGTTATTTCCAGTGCTAATTTCTGATCAACGCTGCAGCAGAGAAATAGCTGAAATTTCATAAATAGAGGGAGAGGGATCCACGAAGTGGCGGGACGATTCGAAATTTGCCACAAAATGTTTTACCATAGAGGGGTAACCTAATAGTTTTAGCACAGATTATGTATTCGATTTCACAATAATCTATGGTTTTAGATAGTAATATTGCACCATGGAGTGTCAAAACTTTTTTCTTCTTCATAAGGAAATTTTTTTTAACTAGTATTTGATTATCTCCTTAATAAGATCCTCAGTAATATATACAATAAAAATCAAACCAATATCTTTAAATATATGTAAAAAAGGATATCTCTACAATGCTCCTTACTTACAGTTTGTCACCACAAAATGTTTGAGAAATTCTCCTAAATACAAGAATTATATGATAAAAAATTGCATACTCTGTTGTTTCTATATATGTATGGGGCTCTCAACTGGGTTTTTCTATCGCTTATTACCAAATTTCAATTTTGCCAATATTACCCCCCCCCCCCAAAAAAAAACAAGAAAAAAAAAAACAATTTGGTTACAGTGTAGGATTTTCTGTTATCTTCGGTGAGAAGGGAGGGTGAGTTACATATTCTTTTGGGTACAGCGCTGTGTTCCAATCAGTGCTAACGCTTACTTATACCACAATTTGGACCATGTAGGCTTAAAGAAGTTCAAAAGATCTCTGATAGCCATAGTACAATGATTGGCTTTGATGGAGTCTACAGGTCCAAGATACATGAAAAGAAGGGAATGATAAGTAGGTATTGCAGGATTTGGAAGTACTGCATGTCTCCTTGGCTTAAAATCTGGTTATGAATGGGTATGATAAAGCTTAAGCATGTTTTCCTGTTGTTATTAGAATTTATCTTTATTCAGAAATCTTTTTTAATATTTCATTTATTCTTGTACTGATAATTTCCCTTTTTTTCTAGATTTCACCAGAATGATAAAACTGAATCAGTGCCATTTTCTTAAGCTAACGTCTTCCAAGATCTATCATAAACATTGAATTGGATTAAATTTAGCTTTTTACTTCTCTTTTTGGTACGTTAAATTAATTAAGCATGTTATCTCTTTGGAGTTTTTTTTATTTTTAATATGCAGATATTCTATATTCTTTTTCAAAGAATAAACGTCCTCCACAGCCATTGATGGTGCATAGGGCTTCAAATCAACGCTTCAGTTGCTGGGTCTTCCTTACAGGGTAAATTGCAGTCCTGTTGCTCAAACTTAAGGGAAATGAGAATTGGAACTCCAGTCCCATACCAGAAGGTCTATCCATTGTGAGGAATTCTATTTAGCATTCAAGAATAGACTTGTGTTTACAGCAACTCCTATTATGCTGGAGAAACTTTTTATGCTGGAAGAAACTATTATGCTGGAGAAACCTGAAAATATAATACTCTAGTAACAAAATTATGGAAACTACAACAAAGAATTCTGGAAAGCCGGCCGTCCAGAACGCATAATATTAAATACTTAACCGCACATATATATTAAAGATTTAATTAAAATATACCTACATCATACTTTACTTCGCGAAAGAGTCAGCTAAGGTACTTTTTTGTAAGCTAGTGCACACTCGAGAATTTGTATTGTGAACATGAGACAATAATCGGTTTTGACGGTCTTTATACCAGACAATTAGCTTCGGCTCTGTGAGAAGCTACATTATAGTTATATTTTAATGAAATATTTAGTTGGTATTTTGGTTAGGTTATGTATTTAATATAATGCGGTTAGGGTGGCCCCCCTTCCATAATTTGTTGTTGTGGTTTTCATAATTTTGTTACTAAACTATTATAATTTCATCATATTTTGGTATATTTCAGTATGATTAACCTAACTTTAACTCTGGAGTGTGTACTAGCTAACAAGGAAGTACCTAAGCTAATTATAGCCGAACGCGAGATAAAAACTACCGAACTCTTAATAAGGAAATTGCCCTTTCAGAGACTTGTGCGAGTGATCGCCCAGGATTTCAAACCTGACTTGAGGTTCCAGAGCTCGGCTGTTATGGCCCTCGGTGATGCCAGGGGCCTGACTTTAGATAGCGCACCAAGGGAAGCGAAAATGTGCCGTCGGCGCATTTTCGCTCAATGTTTTTTGGGTGGAGTTCGAAATTCAGGGAAAATTAGATCTTGCAGGGATGAGTGCAAAAAAAAAAAAAAAAAAAAAATAGAAATTCAGAGTCAATGTTACCAAATAGTGTGAATTTTGCTTTTCAGAATACTAGAACTCAAAATTGGTAGCAGTCTTCGCTGATAGATTTCGGAACCATATTCCAAAATCTGAAACAGTGAAGCATTTTTCGACTGATTACATGCGCTTTTGTGGTCGAAATTTTTTGCTCTCAGTCTCTGGCTTGACAAGAAAGATATTTTCCTTAGTTCTCTGGTGTCAGAGAATTAAATTAAAAAAGGAATTAAAGAATATCTAAAAAAAAATACTTGCCAATATCTAAGGTGGTATTTTACATTACTTTCTGGCTAATATGCTGAAAAGAAATAGGTACTCAGTATACTGGTCTTGCAATATAGATGAGTTATACAAAAACGTGGAAGTTAAAGGCGTATTTGATAAAGATAACTAATAGATAGGATTTTCTAATATAGAACTAAATAGTTCCTTGAGGACAGTGGCGTCGTTTGGGGGGGGGGGGGGGGACAGTGGCGTTCCTTGAGGACAGTGGCGCTTCCTCATTAATATTTATGCAAAAATACCGCCTTTGAAGTCTTATCATCAAGGATATAGGTCATCTACTTCATATACATGTTCAGCATAACATCAATCAGGGAGAGTTTCGCTCTTGTTGGCGCGTCTAGACGTCTAGTGCTTGAAATACATTATAGTGAGTAGCAAGTTTGACTGTTTGCAATATCTCAATTAGACTATGGTATGTTAATTTTGCGTTTTAAGCTAGATTAGGCAATTATTTGATACTTTATCTAGGCTATCCCATAGGGAAGTGCCGAAGGAATTCCAGCCTACAGCGGTCAACGAACCTAAAATCCAGAGTATTGAATTTGTTGCTATCGAAACTGGTTCCAGTGGTGCCAATCCCTGGGGGGGGGGGTATCTTCCTCCTGGATTTTCCCCCATTCCATGATTTCAAAAATAAATTTTTATGTGATATTTTCATGGAAAAAAGTTGCCACCCTCCTTAATGTTTTTTTAAGTATAGAATTGAGGCAGTTGAGAAGGAAATATGTCAAAAAACAATTCTTAGACCTGCTTCATAATCTGTAGAATAATTAGAATTGACAGATTTTGACTGCAACTACACTATAGTTTACCCACAACCCCCCCCCCCCAGTATAAAAATATATAACCCAAATTATACGTTTCCCGTGTATTTTCCGATGCGTCACTCTTGTTTCAACCCGTGAAATTAAATAAAAAAGATATTAAGTATTTAATATATTAAAGATGAACATTAAATAAAAAAGGAGGTTTTTTTAACAAAAGTACACGTTGTGGGTGTCATATGGGACCTTATGATTGCCTTATTAAGTTGAATTTATAAGAAGATTTGTGTATAAATGAGCTCATGATTAGCTCTCTATGATGTCCATGTGTCTAGCCCGGCTTTTCTATTCCAAAAATATCACCCGAATTGCTCTTTTAGAGTACCCCCCCCCCTAACGTAGTCTAAAGTGGCGTAATTTACCTAATTCAGGTAAGTTTGCGTTAATTAAACTTCCTCTTAACGCAAGTTTATCGGATCAACCTTTTTTGCGCCCCACCCCTAAAAAAAAAATCCTGGATCCGCCCTTGAGTACCATATGGTAGTTCATGACGGCTTTATCGAGTCTAATTTACAAAAAAGATATTAGAATTAGCCCTGTTTCAGTGCCCGATAGCAACGAAGAAATAAAGAGGACATATCGCTGCTGTCCATGCAAAAAAAAATATTATTTCTTTTTGTTCAAGGAGGTGGTTTATAATTTTCCTGTATAAGGTTTTGACAATTGCAATTTAAAGGGCGTACTTTTAGATTTGCTAAGAAGTTATTTTCAAATCACATGCAACTGAATGATGCGATGCACGGGGCTATTGGAATACCGCTTGGTTAAACTGTAAGATTTAATATCCAGTAATGCGCGCAGGAGTTGAAGGAAGTGGAAGGGAGATACGCACTTTAATATTAAAATAAAGTTGGCAAAAAAGACCGATCTTATACGAAATTCACCATCACTCACCCCAAAGCTTGTTTACAGCACTCTACTGTCGTCTCCAGCAACTCATAGCTGACAATTTTTGAAAAAGCTGAATGTAAACATTTAATTTTAGTTGATACGTGTGCGTTGTTTATTTATGCATTGTATAAGGATTTTGAAATTAACCGAACAACGTCATTGCTAAATAGTAACTTTTCTTTTCTACCTCTTGAAGAGAAATGATCTATTGAAAAACTAGGGAAGTAAGAGGCCATCTTTACTCTTTTGACCGTTTGGTAAACCCCCCCCCCCCGCCGCCCCTCTACTCCCCATCAGGTGGAAGAGCGCATGCACTTGTGGTCCCAGAATCGGGACAGCTGGGCTGCTATGTATTCAATAAAATTAATAGTTCAGAAAAAGTGCGTTCGTAGGCTCAGCGATGTAAGATGAAACTCTTGGTTCCTTCACCAGCTCCCTTAAAAACTAGCTCTGTCCAGCTCTCAACTTTGAATTGTTTTATAATATAATAGAAAACATAATTTATATCGATTTATTTGGTTTTTACAGGCTTTTAAAACCAAGAAAGGGCAGAGCTCCTTGTTTTCTTTTTTTGGTTCAGAACCAACTGTAAAAAAGCAAGGGACTTTGGAACACCAAGAAGAAGGTATTGAAAAGAACTATGATTCACCGTCTACTTCTTCCTATAGCAACATAAATACAGAAAGTGAATCCAATCTAAACTGTGAAAGCAGCTCTGCTTTGACCAAATTATTAAACAAACGAGATCCAGTTAATGGTCCAGCCTCAGCTTTGGCTCATGTTTGTGATGACCCCTTTCAACAAAGAGACTTGATTTTCCTTTCGACTAACGGCAGAAAATTCAGAACATATTGGTACAGCACATTGCCTTGGTTAGAGTATAGCCCAGGAAATGATAAAGCGTATCGTTTCACCTGCCGTGCATTTTACTGTTATAGTAAAAAATATAAAGCAGATGATGCTTTTACAGTGAATGGGTTCTATAATTGGAAAAAAGCTGTCCAGGCATTTGAAAGCCATCAGGAGTGTTACTCACACATGGATAATGCTGTTAAACTGGTCTCTCTTAGAGAATCGAACAAAACTGGTTCTGTTGCTGAAAAAGTAAACATTAAATACTCCAAAGACGTGCAACAAAATCGATTGTATCTAAAATCCATTTGCCAATCATTGATATTTTGTGCTAGACAAGGTATCGCATTACGAGCCCATGACGAAAGTATGGATTCAAAAACCACAGGGAACTTCTTGGAGCTCATGGAACTTCGCTCTAAGGACAGTGATGTGATTCAACAGCTCTTCATTGAACGTAAAAAGAATTTTCCATATATTTCACCGACTATCCAGAATGAGTGATTATTTATTATCGGAGATCAAATAATATAACAAATAGTTAAACAACTAAAAGAAGCGAAAATATTCGCTGCTATTGTGGACGAAAATCAAGATATAGCAAAACATGAGCAAGTTGCAGTGGTCTTGATATATGTTAATGAAAACTTAGAAGTTCACGAATCGTTTGTTGGTTTTTATCGTACTGGAAAAAACCGATGGAAAAACATTAGCCACACTTATAAAAAATACATTTCTCTCACTAGACCTGGACATTAAAAATTTACGTGGTCAGTGTTGCGACGGAGCTTCAAACATGAGAGGGCCTTATAAAGGTGTGGCAGCCAGAATACTTCAGGAGAGCCCAACCGCAATGCATATTCTTTGCTGCGCACAAAATCTGAATCTATGCATTGTCAGCTGCTGTGATTCAGTAACTTCAATTAGAAATACGTTCTTTGTCCTTCAAAGTATCTATAATTCCATTGAAAAGTCAACCAAACTCCATGCAGTTTTTGAGAGGATTCAGAAGAGTTCCAAGTCCTTTCATGGGGGAACCACAACTTTAAAGTCACTAAGCGACACCAGATGGACTTGTCGCATTGAAGCAGTACGTGCACTGTTGGACAATTTTGAAGAAACTCTTGTAGCTTTAGAAGAAATTTTAGAGACTGATCATGACGCTGGAGGACAAGCCACTCCTTCTAAGAAGAGTTTTAATGCAATGCGACATATTGTCGAAGACGTTAAAGTCCAGAAGTGTGACTTATGAAGTTGTAAAAAGGGTGAAGATAAGTACTGTTGAAGTATTGCAGTCATTTCGATCAGAAGAGTTTTTTTTCAAATTGTTCAATCACAGCTCAGAATTAGCTAATAAATGTGGTTTTAGAGGTCCTGAATTGCCCCGGAAACGTAAAGTTCCAGTGAAATTGGGTAGGGGTACAATAGTTCAGTATGAGACAGTGCAAGAGTTTTTCAAAAATACAGTGTTGTATCCTCTTGTTGATGTTTTAATTACAGAAATTGAAAGTAGGCTAGAAGAGAACAGTTTGGACGTTTTAAACAACTTAAGCGTAATGCTAGGTGTAAACAAAATGAACAAAGACGCTGTAAGCTTTGTGCGTGAGTACTATAAGCTCGATTTCGGACGTTCTATGTCTGAGCTACAGTGTTTGTACGGAGTTGAGAATATGAAAACAAGAACATTCTAGAAAGAGCATTTGTTTTTGCTGAAAAGCGCTTGAAATGTGTGTTTTCTCTGATATTTGATTTATTTAAACCGTACTTCACTATTCCTATGAATTCTGCGTCGTGTGAAATATCTTTTTCAGATCAACACCACGGGGCAAGAAAGATTATGTTCACTTGCACTCTTGGCAATTGAAAGAGAAGTACAGATTGACAATGATAAAGTGATAAAGGAATTTAATATAGAAAAACATAGACGACTACAATTTTCGTAACAAGTTTGTGTAATACAGAGCCAACACGTTGATTTTTTTATTCCAGGATTAGTGCGTTTATTTTATATGTAAATTTTTCTAATTTTGAAATATCATATGATTCATGTTACAATATAACCTTAGATCTGGAATTATATGTAATAAAACTTGGAATTATCCTGTATTTTTGCTTTATCTAGCCCGCTTATTTCAATACTATTTATTAATATAAAGCAGTGAATCTACAATCAAATCAATTTAATAAAAATTCACAAATAATATTTCAATGAATCACGCATAGTAAAGTTTAGCACAACAAATATAATCTTACAGATTCAAAGTCTGTTCAAAATTGCCAGCAACTGGATAGCATGATACACAGAGCTGTTAGAATGGTGCTTGGTTTAACTATAAGATTGAGCATCTTGTACTGGGAAGCGAGGTTGAGAAAGTGGAGGGGGGATAGGCTTTGCAACATTAGTGATGAAGCCTGCTGAAAAAAGCATAATGTATATAAATTCACTTTATTCCACGACATTTTTTTAAACTATACTACTGTCGCCTATAGCAACTCATTGATCATAATTTTAGTAAAAGCTTGATCACCATAGTACTGAATTTTATGGTTATTTAATGTGTGTTTATTGTTTGTTATGCATTGAGTAATATTTTGAGTTTAACCTAGTAGCGTCTTCGGTAAATGGCAACTTTTCTTCAGTAGTGCTGGAATAAATTTCTGCCCCCCCCCCCAATAAAAATGCTGGCACTACGCCCCTGGGTGTAGTTCAAAAATTGTCAACTAAAGTCCATACTTAAAATCGTAGAGACATAAAGCCTAAATTTATAAACTCGTCTAGATTAGGTATTCTACCACTGACAATTATCAGTGGAAAAATACCAGAAGCTGGATTATCAAATAGCAAACTGCAGAACAGCAAAATTCATAAACCTAACCTACGACCCGCAGGCGAAATCCAATGTACATTATTTATAAACTGACGTTACGAACGCCATCTAAACTTTTATTCAGTGAAATAGATATAGCTTACTTACGTAAATAGAGAACTGCGCAATTTGGGGAATTTATTACCAATGAAGTCGGAATTTGAATTAAGATAATCATGCCGTTTAAATTGGGGGAAACTGTTGAGGCTAAAAGTGCCAATCAACAATGGTATGTAAAATTATAGTTAAGGAGTTTACAGGTGCACCTATCTTAGTATCTGAAGTAGGCTTATCATAAACAATTGTTTTCTAGACAAAGTTGCTTCAATAGGCCTAGTAAAGACAAGTAATTTAGCTTGGTTAGTAAAAGCTTTGGAGATATTGTATTTTTATAATTGGGAAGTTTTTAGAAATTGTATTTTCAGAGTTATCCCACTTAAAGCTGCAAATGACCTCCCCCCTCTCTACATGAATAAAATGTTGATGAGAAGTGAAGACAAATTTGCTGTGGCAAACTACATCTAAATAAACTGGTCAATATATACCAAATCATATTATTGAGTTAGGACTAAAGTGAATACACCATTCGATGCCTTTTTTTATGCTGATTATGAATATAATAAGCATTTCTATCAGGAATGAATTTCAGCCCCCCCTATATATGCCACTTCCGGGTTAGGTTAGGTTAGGTTAGGTATAGCAGATATAGGGGGGGGGGGGCTTAAAATAATTTCCGTTAGAAATGCTTATTATATTTGTAATCAAAATAAAAAAGGCATCGAATGGTGTATTCACTTTATTTGAAACTCAATAATATGATTTGGTATATATTGACCAATAAACTATGCTAATAAAATGAAATTAGGCTAGCCTAGCCCTGAGTTAGATATTTTTCTCAGGCAGGGGGGGGGGAGGGGGGCAAATCTAGACTTTGTTGCCTCTACTGCTCCCTCACTACTGCAATTATTACAATTTTGCTCAAAAATATTACAATTTAAGCTTGTTTTTCCATTCCAGGCATGCCACTTGGGGCACTTTCCTCTTACCCCTCCCCTAGATCCAGCCCTGGCCTATGCCATCATATTTCAGTAATCATATCTTCAGGAAATTACACATTGGGTCCTAAAAAAAGCTAAAAACAACACATAGTAACCAAAAGTCTAAAAACATGTTTCTTAAAAAAACTGGATAGGCTAGTTAGAAAAATTTACCAGATGTTGCTGAGTCAAGAATGATAAATATATTTTTTATTAGTCTTAATGGTAAAATCTTAAGAAATTTGCAGAAATTTTTAAGAAGAGCCAGGAACCCCTCCAAATGACATAAGTTTTGCTATGATGCTCTGAGTTCAACCATGATTCATTTATTTCATTTGTAATGAGCTCCAGCCAATTAATTGATGCATGTTCCTGTTCTATGGCTTGATAGTCAATAAAAGTTTCAGTGTAGTACAGAAGTTAAGGGTGTTCATTCAAAAACAATACAGACAGGATAACTTAATGTTCACTTTTAACAATAGGAGTAAGAAACTCATATTTAATAAGGTATTCACAATCACTTAAAATTACAGAGTCCAAAAAGGATGGGTTCTGTTCACCTCTATATTTTGTCAATTTAGTAATTACCTTAAATTGCAGCTAGGAGCAATCTAAGGATTTCTCCTTGTAGAGCTCCAGAATGATGATTAATTGTATGCAAGAATCACTGATGACCAGGTGCTGCTCCATCTTTGATAGCATCCCAATTGAATTTACATTCTTTGGAGGACCACTCAGCATCTAGCCTTTGTTTAAAAACATCAACGGATTCACTAGTAACAGTTTCATTAGATAATTTGTTCCAATTGTTGACAATACATGTTGAGAAGAATTGAGTATGGACTCTAGATGTTGTAGACTGCTTGACAAGTTTCAGTTGATGACCTCTAGTTCTTGAATTGGTGCTAACAGTAGGGAATAATGCTGGGAGAATATTAACCCTCAATAACTTAAAGGCTAAAATGGCATCCCCTCTACTTCTCCTGTATACAAGTGTAGAGAGATTCAACTTTGACAGTCTTACAGGATAGGAAAGCTCTTGCATGCCAGATATCACTTTAGTGGCATGTCTCTGGACATCTTCAAGAACTTTTATATCTTTTTTAAAGTATAGAGAGGCAAGTGACATTCCAACTTCAAGCTTAGGACACACAAGTCCCTTATAAAGAAGACTGATGATTTTAGAAGAACAAGCGGAAATGGTACGCTTAATCAAACCCAAGGTTGAACTAACCCCAGCAGCAGATTTATTAGCATGTGTGCTGAATTTTAGTTCATTCTCATTAGTGACACGAAGACCTTGCTCATTATTTACAAAAGAGG